>NC_084532.1:8353000-8653000 GCF_024500275.1 Phycodurus eques | reverse complement strand
AGATACACCAAGTACTATCCTGCCTGTCTCTCTGATCACCTTGGCTGTAGTGGTTCAGTCTTCTGGAAGCTCCTCCTGTCCACCGAGAGCCTGTCTCACCTTTTCCCAAAAAGCTGCACAACACTCTTCCTTCCTCGGCTTCCACCACATGGTTCTCTGCTCTGCCTTTGTCTTAATCTTCCTCCCCACCACCAGTCATCTTACACACCACCATCCTATGCTGTCTAGCCACACTCTCCCCTACACCACGACCTTACAGTTAGTAAACTCCTTCAGATTACATCGTCTGCACAAGATGTAATCCACCTGCGTGCTTGTACCTCCGCTCTTGTAGGTCACCCCGTGTTCCTGCCTCTTCTGGAAAAAAGTGTTCACTACAGCCATTTGCATCTTTTTTGCAAAGTCTACCACCATCTGTTCCTCCAAGTTCCTTTCCTGGATGCAGCTGACATGGGGTGAAGTGGTGGGGATACCCCAGGTGGGCCACCACTCAATCTCAGGTATGACAAAAGAGACTCATTGTGAGTGGGTGACAATGTGACTTGTTCATTTGGAAGGTGTAAGATAATGTTAGAACACATTTGTGCACACTGAAAAAATAAGTACAACATAAGACTAGAAATCCTTTTCCCCCCCAAGATAAAATATTGAGTGGAAAGACTCGCCTTTTAAGAGTTCTGGTACATCAGCTAAATCTAATGACACCCATCGTAGTAGTGTTGATCTTTTGCCTTTACAAAGATAATGTATCGTCAAATAACCGTTTCCAGTGTCACTCAAACTGGAGCCATGACTAAGCATACTTTTTATTGATATTTGCACTCATTAGATGAGGAAAAAGGAGGAAAAGCGAAACACCATCCAGTCAGTGTTTCCTTTGATTTTGTCAACCACATAAATCTTCTGAGTAAGTGCCAAAACAAGCATGTACACAACAGTTATTTTATGGATCCAATTTCATCCCCAAAAAAGAAAGAGGCCAGATCTTGAGCTCCCATGTGGGCCCATTATTGGCCACTGGCTCTGAGCCTCTGATGCTCAAGCACCTCTTACTGACCTGCTAACATTTATGGTTGTAATGGTTTTTTTTTATGCCCATGTCATTAACTCAGAGAAAGATTGGAGAGCGAAATTGCATGTACCTTTTTTCTGTGGTATTTCAAGTTTATAGCATTATGCTCAGATATGTCACCGTCCATCATCTCTTTTAAGAGCCTGTCCTGCTGCTGATTTTGTGTGAAATGTGCAGGTCTTGTTTGGTGGCCCATTGTTATCGAGGGCTTGAAATAAATTTTTAATTTTGTTGAGTAAAACCATTTGGCGATGTCATTTGTGTCTAATTGGCTCTCTCTTCCCGATAGTCAGTAGTGGTTTAGCAAAATGACTTTATTTTATATGTAACTGCTTGGAATCGTATAATATAATAAGGTAATAAAACTAGGGTCCACTTTGGGTCGTTGTCAAAGTTTTATTTTGTCTTCTGATTGAAATTCATTTGTACAAAATAACTTGCATGATATGTGATTAAAAAAATTAATAGAAATGCAGTGGAAAAATAAGAAAGGGCTGAGCACCATCCATTGAGTCCATTTAGAAGACTAGTTAATCCAAAAGAAAAGAGACAGTTACACCAAAACTACACCATCTTGACAAAGTGATGTGAAATCTAGCACAATATCCTCATTTTTGGCTAACCAAGTAAATCTTTTGTTATCTGCCAATTTCTGAAAACATGTCTGTGAGCAAGTTGTTCTACACTTCCACCTCACTGTTACAATACAGTGGGGCTAATTAACATAACCACCTTCACATCGAGTTTTGGTTTGACGCAAGCCAGTTTCAGCAGTGACCCAGTAATTTGTGGGGCAGGGTGAGGGCTGGCGCATTACATCAGACAGATCTGCCACTAAAATGAGCCCATTTCACAATGGCAAGAAATGTTTTAATTCTCGATCCTTGAGTATTTTGATGAACGCATGTCAGACATGTCATCATGACTCCTGGGAACTGTTTAAAATTGTGAAAAAAGAGGCAGTATATTTTAATAATAGTTTACGGCAGATAAGAAGGTTAAAATGTTAAAAATTGCTTTTATTGAAAAAATCAGAGGTCAACCAGCACCCGGAATGCATTGCGTTTTGACTGCTAAGGTTCCACTGTATGTGTTTACAGTTTCCCTGAGTGAAAATGTTTTCCCAATATGGTAATTTTAACCCAGGATATATAGCACAGTATAACAGGTACACCTGCACAATTACTGCAGCTCAAGAATAACAACAACAATAATACAAGAACTGTATCCAAACTTATGTTTTTGTTATTGTAGATGTTTGCAGTGGTACTGCACTACATCATCCTGAGATGCATTTTTTATATTTTTGGTAGCCTTATTTAGCTACACCATAACGGAAAAAATATTAGAAACTTCCATTATATTATGCAGTGCAATTTTGCAGTACCAGGGTGGATGTTAAACATTTGTACTGTATAAGGATCATTTCCTTTTGGTATACACTATACTGGCAGTGGGCAAAAGTTCTCGTGCATAGTGAAAACAAACATATACCTTTATGCAATACTGGCTCTTCGGAGTCAATAACTCTAATCCTCCGTGTGCTGAATTTATTTGTTCTTCTTCTGTCTTTTTTTGCTTGGCCATGCACTGAA
Source organism: Phycodurus eques (assembly GCF_024500275.1). Classification (NCBI taxonomy): domain Eukaryota; kingdom Metazoa; phylum Chordata; class Actinopteri; order Syngnathiformes; family Syngnathidae; genus Phycodurus; species Phycodurus eques. The sequence continues at coordinate 8,650,333 of NC_084532.1, read as the reverse complement.
CTGGACGACATTGAAGTAGAGAAATGTCCCCAAGAAATGCACAAAAGAAAAAGTAGACATTACCACAGGAAACAAGTCTTGCAAATGAGGTGGGGGGGACAAAGTGACGCTTGCGATGCTCAAACAGGCCATGGCCAAGATGCTGATGTAGAACTGGAAGGAAAACAGAGGGGTTGTCATTAGTGACACAATGACACAGAAATATATACAGTGGGTACGGAAAGTATTCAGACCCCCTTAAATGTTTAAATTTGCTAAAATCATTGTTCTATTTTTTCCCCTCAATGTACACACAGCACCGCATATTGACAGAAAAAAAACTAAATTGTTGATATTTCTGCAGATTTATTAAAAAAGAAATATCGCACAGCCATAAGTATTCGGACCCTTTGTTCAGTATTTAGAAGAAGTACCCTTTTGAGCTAATACAGCCATGAGTCTTTTCGGGAATCATGCAACAAGTTTTTCACACCTTGATTTGGGGATCCTCTGCCATTTCTCCTTGAGATCCTCTCCAGTTCTGTCACGTTGGATGGTGACCGTTGGAATTCAATTGAGTTTAAGTCAGGGCTGTGGCTGGGCCATTCAAGATCAGTCATGGAGTTGTTCTGAAGCCATTCCTTCGTTATTTTAGCTGTGCGCTTAGGGTCATTGTCTTGTTGGAAGGTGAACCTTCGACCCAGTCTGAGGTCCGGAGCACTCTGGAGAAGGTTTTTGTCCAGGATATCACTGTACTTGGCCACATTCATCTTTCCTTTGATTGCAACCAGTCGTCCTGTCCCAACAGCTGAAAAACACCTCCACAGCATGATGCTGCCACCACAATGCTTCACTGTTGGGACTGTATTGGGCAGGTGATGAGCAGTGCCTGGTTTTCTCCACACATACCACTTAGAATTAAAGCCAAAAAGTTATATCTTGGTCTCATCAGACCAGAGAATCTTATTTCTCACCATCTGGGAGTCCTTCAGGTGTTTTTTTGTTGTTGTTTTTTTGTTTTTTTTTAAGCAAACTCCATGCAGGATTTCATGTGTCTTGCACTGAGAGAGGCTTCCGTCGGGCCACTCTGCCTTAAAGCCCCAACTGGTGGAGGGCTGCAGTGATGATTGACTTTCTAGAACTTTCTCCCATCTCCCGGGTGCATCTCTGGAGCTCAGCCACAGTGATCTTTGGGTTCTTCTTTACCTCTCTCACCAAGGCTCTTCTCCCCCGATTGCTCAGTTTAGCCGGACGGCCAGCTCTAGGAAGTGTTCTGGTCATCCAAACGTCTTCCATTTAAGGATTATGGAGGCCACTGTGCTCTTAAGAACCTTAAGTGTAGCATAATTATTCTTCTTTTTTGTAACCATGGCCAGATCTGTGCCTTGCCAAAATTCTGTCTGAGCTCTTCAGGCAGTTCCTTTGACCTCATGATTCTCATTTCCTCTGACATGCACTGTGAGCTGTAAGGTCTTATATAGACAGGGGTGTGGCTTTCCTAATCAAGTCCAATCAGTATAATCAAACACAGCTGGACTCCAATGAAGTTGGAGAACCATCTCAAGGATGATCAGAAGAAATGGGACAGCACCTGAGTTAAATATGTGAGTGTCACAGCAAAGGGTCTGAATACATCTGGCTGTTTGAGAGTTCAGTTTTTCTTTTTTAATAAATCTGCTAAAATTTCTACAATTATGTTTTTTTATGTCAATATGGGTGCTCTGTGTACATTAATGAGGAAAAAATTTACCTAAATCATTTTAGCAAATGGCTGCAATATAACAGAGTGAAAAAATTACTTTCCATACCCACTGTAAACCAAGAATCGATGTCATTGGAGAACACCACAGAGGAAGCCACTGCGCTCCAAAAACATTGTTGCACATTTGAAGTTTGCAAAAAAGGACCTGGATGTTCCACAGCAGTACCGGCAAACTATTGTGTGAACAGATGAAACCAAAGTTGACTTGAAACGTCTATGTGTGGGGAGAAAAACTGAAGTATGAGCGAAGGGCAATCATGGTTTGGGATTGCTTCGCTTCCTTAGGGCCTGGACACATTGTTATCATTGACAGGAGAATTTTCAAGTTTACCATGACATTTTGCAGGAGAATTTAAGACAATCTGTCTGCCGATTGAAGATCAGAGGATGAGTGATGCAGAGTTCTGACCTCAACCCAACTGTGGCAAGACCTCAAGAGAGGAATTTACACCAGACATCCCAACAATATTGCGTAACTGTAACAGTTTTGTAAAGGAAAATGGTCCAAAACCTCTCCTGAACATTGTGAAGGTCTGATCTGTAACTACAGGAAAGGTTTGGTTGAGATTATTAGGAATTGTGTGTGCTCTATTAGTTTAAGCAAACTGCATTTGTGTATTGTTGTGACCGAGATGAAGATCAGATCACATTTTATAACCAATTCATGCAGAAATCCAGGTAATTCAAAAGTGTTCACATACTTTTCCTTGCAACTGGGTTCATGTTTGTCAAAGTCATTTAATCTGTTAAACTCATGTTGAAGCTTCATCAGGAGTTCACAGTACTTGAGACAGCCCCTGTGTGGTTTCTTCACATCTCTGATGGACGGGAAGTGCTGACACTTGTTTTTTAATTTGCTGGATAGCTTCATTATTATTGATATAACAGCACTGACCTTGCCCCATGTGTTGTATGCTTTTTTTAAGGTTTGATTGATTGATAAATTCCTAAATATATAGTATAGTACAACCCCAATTCCAATGAAGTGGGGACGCTGTGTTAAACATAAATAAAAACATAATCCAATGATTTGTAAATCATGTTCAACCTAGATTTAATTGAATACACTACAAAGACAAGATAATGTTTAAACTGATAAACTATTGTTTTTAAGTAAATAATCATTAACTTAGAATTTTATGGGGCAGGTGGCAAAAAAGACTGAGAAAGTTTAGGAATGCTCATCAAACACCTGTTTGGAACATCCCACAGATGAACAGGCTAATTGGGAACAGGTGGGTGCCATGATTGTGTATAAAAGGAGCTTCCCTGAATTGCTCAGTCATTCACAAGCAAAGATGGGGCCGAGGTTCACCTATTTGTGAACAAGTGCGTGAGAAAATACTCGAACAGTTTAAGGGCAATGTTCCTCAACGTACAATTGCAAAGAATTTAGGGATTTCATCATCTACGGTCCATAATATCATAAAAAAGTTCAGAGAATCTGTAGAAATCACTGCATGTAAGCGGCAAGGCCGAAAAACAACATTGAATGCCCGTGACCTTCGATCCCTCAGGCAGCACTGCATCACAAACCGACATCAATGTGTAAAGGATATTACCGCATGGGCTCAGGAACACTTCAGAAAACCAATGTCAGTAAATACAGTTCGGCGCTACATCCGTAAGTGCAACTTGAAACTCTACTATGCCATTTATCAACAACACCCAGAAACGCCGCCGGCTTCTCTGGGCCCGAGCTCATCGAAGATGGACTGATGCAAAGTGAAAAAGTGTTCTGTGGTCCGACGAGTCCACATCTCAAAATTTTTTTGGGAAGTTGTGGACGTCATTTTATTTTGTATTGCAATGTATTTTATTGATGTATATTTTATATTGTATTGCAATGTATTTTATTATTATTATTTTATTAGATATTGTTAAATGGAGACCGCAGTGATTTTACAAATAAAAAGTAAGTTCATTAGCTTTAAGTAATTGGGCTGTAAAATGACAGTTGTATAATACTAAATACAGGGTTCCTTGGTTTACAATGGAGTTTTGTTCATACTGCTGTGACCTAAACCGAATTTCTATGCAAATCGGAACGTGCCGTCCTCTGTCACAAATTTACATTAACTGAGTTCAGTAATAAAGTCATAATTACAGGAAATAGTATGAAAAACACAGTCCAGAAATATAAAACAATCAAATGAAAAACAGTAAGTACTCTGGTAACTGAGTGTACATTCTTGTGCTTCACACACACACCACGCACTGTTAGGAACTGCAAAATGTCCTGTCAAGACCATTGTAAACAGAGAACCCCCTGTATTATATTCAAGGATGTCCGAATATTTTTAACTAAAGAAAACATTTCTGAAAATTTGTCCCTGACAGAATCACTTGGTGTTTTTTTTTTTTTTTTTTGCTTCTAAGTATTGCTGGACATCCTTGTTTGTCCTTCTTCAGAAAGTTAATGACATTCAATCACCACAGAGCTTGATGGGATGGACCCATGTACAAAATACCTCCGGTCCCAAAAAAAAAAAAAAAAGGACCTGGCACTTCAGGCTAAAAGCAAAGTGTTGTAATGTGACTATGATTTGTCAAACTAAGCAGTAATTTAATTTACCACCAGAGATGCAAACAGCTGATGGTGAGACAGATCACTTCTGTGTCTATTTAAGCTTTATGACCCAAAGATAAATCAGTGAGTATGATCGAGGAAACACCTTGTGCCTATGCCCGCCCCGGCAGCCCAAACCCATGAAACTCTATCACCGTCACTGGTGCTCGCTATTTATGCTGCTTGTGTAAATAAATATATCTAGCCAAACGTGTGTTAATGACACACGCTATAAAAAGACACCTTCTCTTAATCTCTGACACCCTACCAGTGCCCCTTTCGCTATGGGCCTGGCCCTGCAGCCACTCCTGACACTGTGGGAACTCAAATAAACGATTAATAGTTCTTGGGTTGGCAAAAGGTTTAATTCCCTGAAGAGCACAGCTTACAGTGGCACATATTTTTTCTTTATAAACGTAAATTGTCTCATTCCGATGCAATTAATAAATGCATTAGCTGTACATCTTCTTCGCTGATGAGATGAACCTTTACCTAAATCACTATTATTGATTACAATTGTGTAAAACATGCACTGCAGTATTCCATGTCCTGTTTCTAATATTTTTATTTTGTTCTGTTAGGCTGAATGAGGTCAATAGATCAGAAAAAAACATCACTATAATACAGTGCAATTAAAAACCATAGTAATAGATTTTATTTTTGGTGGAGACCGAAAACATCGGGTTTGACATCAAAAGATAAAGATGAGAAATTTGTTGAACGGTTCAGCTTTAATGTCTAGGTACAGTGGAACCTCGTTTTAACAGACCCCGATTTAACGGATATCGGAGGCTGGCGCTGTGGCTAATTTACATGCGCCATGAAGCATGCAAATCACATGTAAATTAGCCATGTTGCTCGCGTGCTGCCTCGGTGTGCTCTTGAATACTTCAGGTTCAAATCCTGGCTGGAGGTGGCAAGTTTGTAAAAACGTTAAAACATTTCAAACATCCATCCATCCATTTTCTGAGCTGCTTCTCCTCACTAGGGTCGCGGGCGTGCTGGAGCCTATCCCAGCTGTCATCGGGCAGGAGGCGGGGTACACCCTGAACTGGTTGCCAGCCAATCGCAGGGCACATAGAAACAAACAACCATTCGCACTCACAGTCATGCCTACGGGCAATTTAGAGTCTCCAATTAATGCATGTTTTTGGGATGTGGGAGGAAACCGGATTTCCCGGAGAAAACCCACGCAGGCACGGGGAGAACATGCAAACTCCACACAGGCGGGGACGGGGATTGAACCCCGCACCTCAGAACTGTGAGGCTGACGATCTAACCAGTCGTCCACCGTGCCGCCCATTTCAAACATTTTCAAGCTTTTTTTTTATATTTATTTACCGTAATTTTGTACTACATTGTGTGTTTTGAGGCCAAGAAAAAAAAGTTTCAAACAATAATTTTGTACTGTATGTTTGTATTTAGGCCATGAAATAAAGTGGATCAATTTAACCCCCATTAGTCCGTTAAATCGAGGTTCCACTGTACTTGCATCTGGATCGGATACAGTGTATCCGATACACAACTTAGGAGATGGGGCCTTTCGTTACAAGTTGGAATTTTTCATGCGAGCAAAACCAGGTGTTTTGGTGTTGCCAGGTGTTTTGTTAGTCAAATGTGTTACATTCAAACAATAAATAGAGCTGAATGTCTATTCTCAGTTCCAAATTTCCTCGAAGAGATAAGAACAATAAAAAACAGTTGATGACAGAAACATTGTGAGATCTGTTAAGACTAATGGACTGATGAGACAAAGATGAACCTTTACCAAAGTAATGAAACACTACAAATTCGGTGTTTTGTTCAAAATATTGCTGTGTAAAGGTATGTATCAGACCCAGATACGTCTATCTATATTCAGATAAAAGCAGAAATGTTAATCTCTTGTCTCATATTCATGTTTTGATGTCATAACAATGGGGAACTAGAGCGCTGCTGGTATCCCTGTACCGCCCAGTGCTCTTGGAAGGGTTAAATGGTCTTAGAGGTTTAAAAAAATAATAATAATAATTTCAGATCGAAGCATTCCGTGGGATAACAAATGTATAAACTAAGCCTTTATTTTTGAGCCCTAGAAATTTTTTCCCAACCTCTTTTGTAGAGTGAAAACTGGATTGTACCACTTCAAAAACATTGCCAGAGTCCACTTGTTTCGCTCCCGAGAAAACATAGACTCAAACATTTTTATCGACATTATGTCAACCCTTGCAGACCATGAGATCCACCGGCACCAGCCTTTTACGAGTACACAGGGTCAATTCTTAGACCCACATCGAGGAGTCATTCTAGGTCTATGGCCCTCGTCGGTAGAATAGCCTACCAGAGGAGATCAGGGCCACTGAGAGCGTTGATATTTTTAAAAGGAGGCTCAAGACCCACATTTTAAGTTTAGCTTTTAACTGATTATGACTCATTTTCTACAGTACTTCATAGTTATCTGTATTTTTTTTATCCTTATTTTATCCATGTAGCATTTTATTTATTTTTAGGTTACCTGAGTTTAATTGGACACTTATTTTATCTGTGTGTACCTTTTATTTATTTTATAATTTTTTTTAAATTTATTGTTGCAGTATCCATCCATCCATTTTCTTCTGCTTATCTGAGGTGGGGTCGCTGGGGCAGTAGCTGTAGCAGGGACGCCCAGACTTCCCTCTCCCCAGCCACTTCATCCAGCTCTTCTTGAGCTAAAGGAGTTGTGATGGGGCGTGTCTTGGCCTCAGTATTTTGCTTGCTTGCCTGTTCAGCTTGTATATGGTACGCCTGAGTCAAATTCTTCAGAACCTTAATGTTGACTATCATAGCTATGCAGATGATACACAGTTATATCTATCAGTGTCTCCAGATGACTACAGTTCAATTGACGTATTGTGTCACTGTCTAAAACAAATAACTGGATAAGCCAAAACCTTCTTCAATTAAGCAACAACAAAACTGAGAATTGTTTTTGGCGATAAAGAGGATTGTTGGTAGTAAATACCTGGAGTCACTGTCTTTAAAAACCAAAGAGCTAATCCAAAACCTTGGTGTTCTGATAGATTCAGACTTGACTTTCAATAATCATATCAAATCAATTACTAAAACTGCCTTCTACCAACTGAAGAATATATCCGGACTGAAGGCTTCATTGTGCCAAGCAGACCAGCAGAAGCTCATCCATGCTTTTATCTCAAGTAGACTTGACTATTGTAATGGTTTTCTCACTGGCCTCCCCCAAAAGAGCATTAAACTGCTGCAGCTCATTCAGAATGCTGTAGACCAGAACAAAGAGATCAGAGCATATTACTCCAATTCTAAAGTCTATACACTGGCTCCCAGTTAGAGTAGCGTTTAGAGTTCTGTTACTTGTCTCTAGATCACTGAATACATGAAAGAAATGCTAATGGAATATAAACCCAATAGGGCTCTGAGCTCTACAGACTCAGGTCAAATAGTGGAGCACAGAGTCCAAAGCAAATATGGTGAAGCAGCATTTAGCTGTTTTGCTGCACACAAATGGAATAAGTTGCCAACAGATCAGCACGTCAGCCCCAAGTGTGAAAGCTTTTAAGTCCAGGTTAAAAATTATTCTTCTTTGTCATGGTTTTTAGAGCATTTCCACATTTAAATAATATTTCTTGCACTGTACGCTTTTTTTTTTTCTCTCTCTTTGTTTTAAAACTCATTCACTGCCATTGATGGCTGTTGAATTAAAATATCCATGTTAACATGGAGGACTGGCAATGAATGAGTTAAATGTTCATAAGCTGTTTTTTTCCCCATTTGTTTTTAAATGCTTTTAATCACGTAAAGCACACTGAGTTACCTTGTGTATGAAATGCGCTATATAAATAAATGTGATTTGCTTTGCTTTTGCTTGTGGTCCTGACTCCTCTGTCTGCCAGGGACAGGGTAGTCCTTGTGCGGCTCTGTCTCTGCGGCTTTGAGGTGCTTTTGGGTCCTGTTGGTTAACGGCTCTCCAGGATGGCGCTTCATCACTCCACTCTGTGCTCAGCCATGTTATGTATTTAATCATCGTTTTAAATTGTGACTACTTCTACACAGGGGTGTTGAGTGTCCCAGGGATTCAGAGACTGCGGGTGGGCGGGACGGATGTGTTTGCATCTTTTATCATTTGTTTAGTGAAGCACTTTGTGTTGCTTTTTAAGTATGAAAGGTGCTATATAAATAAAGGTTTGATTGATTGATCAATTCATTTGGTGACATAAGGTTGCCTTTCAGGAACAAAAGAGTACTACAAGATAGACTAGCACTAGCTTGTTTAGGCTAAAGGTCCCTTTCATTCTATACCCATACATAACGCTGATATTCTGAAACCCAAAAACTGAACTTGCTAACCTGAGTAGATTAAATATTTTACTCAAAACAAATCAGATACTATTCTATATCTTCTATACATTCTACAAAGCTATAATGGTTTCTGGATTCCTTCTCAACATTGTGAGTATTCTCCTGTTATTGCAACAGCAGATGACACTAACCTTCCATCTCACAATCCAAGCCAGGTCCATTTTGGAAAAAAACAAGAGTTTGTGGTAGGCTCCCAGTGCAAGCTCTTCTTCTGAACAGTGCTCCAATGCTGACAGCAAGGAGGTGCTGAAGATGAGGAAGGCTAGCGAAGTCACAACATATGGCACCAGAAGACCGTCCTTCAGAAACAGAGGCAGCATGCTGCACAGTCGGGTGGGGGGTGAGGGGGTGAATGGTGTTTTTAAGCACATCTTTATGTATGATTCATTTCAATCCAAACCCTGATAAACAATACTAATAATATTTATTACATATGCCAAGTTGCATGTCATTTGGTTCACAAATATGTTTGTTAAGTGCAGGGCAACATTACATTGCCGTGCTTTTATCTCAGAGATACCGCACCAGCATTTTGTCCCTGAGAGAGATAACTGACATCAATACAAAGTTTATCTTAGTTTAGCAGAGGACCATGGACAAGAGCAACAGTTGACTCATACCAAATCACACAACACCCCAACTATCAAAAACCTCTCCATTCTCAACAAACCACTCATTGTTTTTCTTTCTGCAGACAGAAAAAAAGCCCCATTCAACAGCTAAACATTTTAGAAACACATAATCAATTTAAACAGACTGGTTACATTCTGTCCTCTCCCTGTTCAGCTTGAGCATTCATTCAGTCAATTATGCAAACAAAAGATGGATTTTTTTGACAATGGCGCCTGGGGAGGATGCGCATTATGTCTATGTCAGACTGTACTGAGAAACTAGAGAATGACCTCCTGTCCCTATACAATGTGCACTTAGACAGCAGGCATTCTGACTATGTAGCATAATCCCCATGTATCCTTATACTAAACCACACACACAACAATTAGAGCTGCCGGAAGAATTTAACAACAGCTGGTGAAAGTTGAGCAAGCACCTGAAACACTACTTGTCTTTCCAAAAGCAGTCCTCACCTTAACCCGGCCAACTCACTGACATTTCTAATATATATATCTATAACATTTGCCATTTGATAGTTATCAGATTATAGATAATAAAAGCCTATAAGAATAACAGTTAAATCGTGTGAAAATGAATTGACAGCTTTACGTGGACTGCTGACTTTGTACCAGATCACTATATAACTTTGGCAACTTTTGCAACGGATGACATCAGTTCATCATTTATATGGTGGGTTCTTCACAGAAACGTTTAAGACAAAGCAGTGACCTTGACTTGAGGTCTAGAATTTTGCTTTTGGGGAAGCCCTGGCCTAGTGCTTAAGAGCGCCGCCTGACGAAGAATGCCAAGGGAGGACAGAGTGATGGATACACTGTAATGGGTTAAATGCAGAGGACATTTTTTTTGAATGTGCATGCAAAAAGGTATAGTAATAAAGAAAATATTCTTCAATAGTTTAGCCCAATTTGTTTAATTGCCAGTTCATTATAACTATAATATATAGATTGTAATAGATTGAAATTCTAATTTGTGCATAAAGCACAAATACATTCTCATTTAGGTCTTTACCGAAAACAGTACAGGACAACTGTAATCACCAACAATACAGAGAACAGATCCCCTTCCATTCATGTAACAGGTTTAGAAATCTGCATTTTGATTTACCTGAATGTAGAAGCTTGCAGGAACCAAATTGACATTAGTGGAAGGTCATTCAAGAAGAGACAGACGGGCCTAGAAAAGATCAAGATAAACAGTTTGTCAACTGTCAAACACAACCTTTTGATGATATTATGGACCGTGGATGATGAAATCCCTAAATTCCTTACAATTGTACGTTGAGGAACATTGTCCTTAAACTGTTCGACTATTTTCTCACGCACTTGTTCACAAAGAGGTGAACCTCGCCACATCTTTGCTTGTGAGTGACTGAGCAGTTCAGGGAAGCTCTGTTTATACCCAATCACGGCACCCGCCTGTTCCCAATTAGCCTGTTCACCTGTGGGATGTTCCAAACAGGTGTTTGATGAGCATTCCTCAACTTTCTCAGTCTTTTTTGCCACCTGTCCCAGCTTTTTTGGAACGTGTTGTAACCATAAAATTCTAAGTTCATGATTATTTGCTAAAAACAATCACATGTATCTGTTTGAACATTAAAACTCTTGTCTTTGTAGTGTATTCAATTAAATATAGGTTGAACATGGTTTGCAAATCATCGTATTCTGTTTTTATTTATGCTTAACATAACGTCCCAACTTCATTGGAATTGGGGTTGTGCATTACAACAGCACAAGCAATACTTTGCTAGAATTATTATTTTTTTTTGTTAAATTAATGACTGGCTGTTTCATCACTGATCAGTAGGGATGTAACGATATCTATATTTCAGAGTTTGGTTTTATCATAGTATTAATCTCACGGTACGATAATTATTGTGATATCGTGGGAAAGCATGGGTATTGCAAGAAGACTCAAGGTATTGCAGGGCGGTTCACGGTACAGGTGGGGCAAAGAGGCGAAAGAAGGAGAACCGAAAAAACGCTCTTTTTCTTGCTCTTCTTCTTGACTCTTGCCGAGTCCTTCTCAGTAGATTTGAGTAGTTTTTTCTCTGTTTTCCCACAGGTTGTTGTGAAAAAGACAGCTTCAAATAATAACACTCACAATAACAAAACTGTCCATTGAGAAATTGTCTGTTTGATAATTGAACAGTACTTACTGTATTGTCATATTTTTATTTATAACATTACAAATTGGATACTGCATAGTGATTTCTTCGCTTGAGTCCAAAAATTCAAGTCAAGTCATAAACACAGGAGCACTATTAAAAGCATAAGAATCCTTAGTTTCTTTTCCTTCGCATAGTGATATTGTAGGCTGATTTATTTTTCTGAGCAGCCTCTATCATGTGTTTTAATCGGAAATGTGGACACTTCATTTGAAGAGAGGGAAGTATGTCAGATTTATTTTTGCATTGATATTTGTATGGAGTGGACCTATTTCACTCCTCTAATTTATTGGCGGCGGAATATGTTGTAATGGGGAGTCGGAATCATTATTCTCTCTCCGTGTGATGTTCTTTCACCCACGTGGGCACACTGTAGCATTGGGAGGGGCTCGGGGCACTGAGTTGTTTCTGTATCCCTGCCAACGCAGCCTTTTGGTCACGTGGGCCAGTCAGCCAATCAGTGTATATTTGGTGACGTACTCACATGGTCACATGGGGTACGCACCCAATCGGGTGCGTTTATACTCTTAATGAGGAAGTGGAGCGCTGTATCTGGCTGTAGTAGCCTGGCTAAGCGGTGTGTGTGCGTTTCGGCGGCCCAAAACTACATTTTAAAACGATGGCTCATTATTTTATACCGAGACAACACCACAGCGATATCGAGGCACTTTTAATTTTGAAATATCGCAGTATCCTGAATATTGTTACATCCCTGCTGATCAGTGTTGACAAGTGACTTGTATAGTATTATGCTCCAAAGGGGGCACTTTCCACCGGTCCCTGATCCCACAATTACGGTCAGTGCTCTTTTGCGATCCTGTTACGGTACAATAATTGATCCTGCACAAAGATCGCCCGAGCTGCTGCCTTCCATTCTTTCCTAATCCCTGGACATGCATTACTGATGGATTTATGGGGACAGGTGGTAGATATAACTCAATAGTTAATAAAGCAACAATCTAACCTCATCTAGATTAATGCATGAGCCCAGATCTAGCAACCAAATCCCCTGCTCTCAAACGTACCCATGGCCCCACCCTCTACCTTTATATAGTGGTAATGAACTGCACACGTTTACAAGCCCTGCATCTTTGATTATGATAAATAAGGTTGACATGAGTCAGCTTGTGTTTATGACAATGTTGAATTGAGGGTGAGGGCAGAGGCAGAATTCTGTCATTTACCAAACTTAGACCTAAGGATATTACTTAGCCTGCAGCTCTTGGCAGATTATTCCATTTTTACAAACTGATTTTTTTGCTATACTTACAAGGAAGCCAAGAGAATGGATTTCTCATGGACTTGATAGGAGAAGAGGAAAAACCCAAGCGATGAGTTGACCTAAAAAGGAAAAAAAAAAAAGATTTTTGTATGATTATTGTAACTAATCTCAATAGCACTTGCATACATAATGACAGAAGAAAACGTATACAAAAAAACCTTGTTATTCACTTAACATTAGACTCATTCAATGACAAAAACAGGTATATGGAATTAATAATGGAATACACTAATCACTGGGGTCAGGTTCCAGGGCCCCCGTGATAAATGAAACTGCAATATAGAAATACCCTTTTTAAATAAGTTTTTATAGCATTTATGGCACTTACATTTGTTTAAGGTCTTTAAACACATCTTTAAAACATTAATCGACAACTGTTTTTTATAATCGATTCATTGTTAAGAGACGTTGTTTCAGTTAAAATGATCCAAATCCTCCAAATTTCAGCCTCACAACAGTAAATATTTGGGTTAGGAGTTAGGGTTATTTCTGTAGTCCTCCATGAAAGCAGCCTGATTATCTTTGTGCTGCATCAAAATAAGATGACAGAAACTATGGACCGAACCATTAGCTGAATCATAATCAATTCATGTTTATGCATTTTCTGCACTGTGATTTAGAAATAATGTGCTGTTTTTGATCAAAGGGATAACCATTTTATTTTTCATCTGATTCCTCGATTAACCCAAAAAAATCATCTACAGATTAATCGATTATTAAAATTATCGTTGGTTGCAACCCTAATTTAAACACATAATACTGTTTACTGTGAGAGAGCAAGAGCAATGGATCAAACAAAAATATTGTACAGACACTATAAAAAAACAGAGTAACAACTGAAATGACACAAAAAATCCGCTATATAGTGGGACCGCGATATAGCGGGCGTTTACTGTAGTCAAATGCAGTAGGCTATGCTAATGTGTGCCTTAATCACTCACCAAGGCCAATTTAAACTGCCAGAATGTAGGTTTCGTCAGAAGTCTGATACAGGATGGTAGGACTGCCAAGAGAGTGCAGGCCAAACTGCAAAAAGCACACACAAAAAAATATTCTGATAATCTTGCTTATACCTGGTTTTCAAAAGAAAAACATTCAATTGGCTAGAACAGCAAGTTAGATCCCAATCTAATCTAGGAGAACACAATATAGTAACATCCTATATAAGCACAAGAAAAAACCTGATCTGATATTTAAGCAGCTGAACATGAGAAATTAGCTCTTCCAGGTTACTGGCTGCACCATTTCAGATAACATCCCTTACATCCCATATCGTACATAGCAATCAAACTGCAGGCTACAATTTGACAGACATTCAAGTGTGAATAGGATTGGGACAATATTTTCATTGTTACCATATGTGCAAAGACAATCAGTTCGCATTAGTTTGACATTATGTGAGACAAGATGGAACACTGTTTTGTTGACAAGCCTTCATGTCAATAGGGATATCAGATAAATATTCATTATCAATCCATTTTCTGTCCTGCTTGTCTTCATTAGCGTTGCGGGTGAGCTGGAGCCAATCCCAGCTCACTTTGGCAAGAGGCGGAGTTCACCTTCACTCGTCTCCATCCAGTCACAAGGGAGATTACCATTCACACTCACATTTACACCTATGGGCAATTTAGAGTCTTTGATTAAACCACATGCATGTTTTAAGAATGTTGGAAGAAGCCGAATACCTGGAGAAAACCCATGCAAGCACAGGGAGAACATACAAACTCCACACAAGAAGGATTTGAACTTGTCAAATCCAAACATTCAATGATCTGTCATCGCACTAGGGCACAGGTGTCAAACTCAAAGCCTGCGGGCAAGGTCTGGCCCGCTACATTATTTTGTGACCGTGAAAGCAAATCAACTTCCATGATGAATATGTACTCAAATTATAAATTGGGATGTTTAATAAATAAGAACGTTGAGATAGTGAAAGCATTTTTTTACAGTAACTTCAAACTATTATCCTTGACTTCTGATTTCAAAACTAGCTATCCATCAATTTGTTGTGCATATGTAATAATATTATGAGGCGATGAAACATTTAGATGGTTTCACGGTCATAATGGCCCTCTAGAACTAGCAGACATTTCAACAGCTTCTTTCCTCTTGCAATCAACTTCTTAAACAGCTAACCTACAATTCCATTGCAACATGATGCCAATTTTTTTTGTCTGAGTTTGTTGCAAATATCTGTCAGGCCAATTATATATTACTCGTGCACTCACTGAAGTAGTCTCGCCACGCTGCACTATTTGCATATCTGTTGTTGACCAACACTGGCCACTCATGCCAGAGTAGCATCAGCCCCATTTGCACACTGACTGAGGAGTATCTGCAACATTTGCACAATCAACATAGTCCCAGATTATCCCACTACTTGTCACTTAAACTGCACACACTCCTTGAAGTCTCGGCGCCCTTTGCACAATGGTCATTGCACCGGACTATTGCGAGATTAATCATTCAAACTGCTCTAAGTGCTAGAGGACTCTGCATCTTTTTGCACAATTGTCAAAAAATGACCGGCATTACCAGATAACTAGCAACCCTTTATTGCTCAGTGACTGTTTTTGTCAATGTCTTTAAGTCTCAAAAGTGTTCTCTGTCAATTGACTGTCTGTTGTCGTACTGGAGCCACTCCAACTACCGGAGACAAATCCTTGTGTGTTTTTTGGACATACTTGGAAAATAAAGATGATTGATTCTGAGGGAAACCGTAACGACAATGTGGCCCGTGAGAATTGTTTTTTGACACCCCTGCACTAGGTAGGGATCCTCCAGTTTAGCTATAATGGAGGTTCTTGCTATGTAGAACATCCAATGTCCCCCTTTCTGGGGACCATTAGTTTAACCCTTCAATTGTCACCTTCTGAGGGGCAAAGCAGCAGAGGAGAAGGTTTAGTTGTTAGTATGCGTTGAGAGGTCAGTCAGATGGGTTAAAACGCAAACGACAGAGCAACATTGTGTTTTCACGCTGAATTGTGTGCCTGATAGAGAGTCATGTAAAAACAACAACACTGCAAGGCAGACATGGCGGACCGCTAGTAATTCAGTACATTCACTGTCAACAAGTATGCATGTCTTATGTGTAAGGGTGGTGTTTTACAGTCCAGAAGGACATGGATACTGTTTCACAGCTGATTCATTCTATGTACACAGTATACCAACACAGAAGCATTTAGCAAACCACCAGTGCCAAAAGACAGAAGTGTTTTTCATTTGTTTGAAATTCATGACAGTCAAAGAGGTTTAACTTGATCCCAGTACTTAGCAGCCTGGCAAAAACATGCTCATGCAGTGAATAAGGTAGTCCTATATTTAGAGTGATAGGTTATTTCAGAACAGTCGTCCACGGTACAACTGTTACATCAACTGTTTCCTCTCAGTGATTTACAGGATCTCGGCTTTTGTTCAAAATAGCTATTCCAAAAACCTCCTGTGTATTACATATTATTAGTTGGCACATGCTTTGTTTTTAAAAAGAAATGCATGTTCGGGTTCTATAATCTTTATTTTGCTGTATACGACACAGGCCTCAATATCTCCAAGAGCAACCAAAGCTCTTGTCACCACATTTCTAAACAAAGCTTTGAATTCATGTTCAGAAGGTCCTCACAAGATGTTTTTACCCAACTAGATCACAGTATTCACACCCTCAGGCAGGCTCTGTTTTCCCACTGCTTCACACTGAAAGGAGTCACCACAAGAGACAGGATGAAGAAAACCCCCCAAAAAAACAGAAAAATTACAGAAAAGCACAAAAGGCAGCAAAGACTAATTTTTTTAAATAGATGGGTAGATTACCTGAGGTAGAGTTGGAAGTCACTGGACAGAATGGATCTGATCTTTATCAAGATGTTCAAGCTGCACCATGTGTTGGCCACCTTATCCTGTCCACATACATACATGGCTAAATGAGGATGACAGGCTAACTCATCATCATATACGAAACACTTAACAAGTGCATTAAAGCATGCCGTAACCATTTATTATTGTATGTTTATACTGCTATATTGTTTTGACGTATGCCATTATGTTTGTACAAGCACAGTCATTAATCTGAATTCCTTTTGATGGATAAAGCAAATAAATTGCAGAATTTCCATCCTGAAAGTGCAATGAATATTCCTTGAGGCATTCCTGGGAGACAGTTTCACAGGACAACTACAAGGTGTGGCAAGTAGACCCCTGTCAGAAAAAGCATGGGATTTATTTGGAAACTCAGGACACAAGGTCCAAGGTCAGACTATAGTAGTTTCTGCATATCCAGCAGATATGGAACAACCACAGGACACAACTGAAGACAGTCTACAAAGTTGTCATGTATTAAAGGAATATTTTAATCGTTATATTTGTGAAAGTGGGGCTGTAAAAATTATACTATATATATTTTCATTGTGGCAGCACGGTGAACAACGGGTTAGCACATCTGCTTCACAGTTAAGAGGAGCCAGGTTCGAATCCGGCCTCACCTGTGTGGAGTTTGCATGTTCTCCCCGTGCCTGCGTGGGTTTTCTACGGGTACTCCGGTTTCCTCCCACATCCCAAAAACATGCATGGTAGGTTAACTGAAAACTCTCAATTGCCCATAGGTGTGAACGTGAGTGCGAATGGCTGTTTTGTCGATATGTCCCCGGCAATTGGCTGGCGACCAGTTCAGGGGGTACCCTGCCGATCGCCCAGATTCAGCTGAGCTAGGCGTCAGCATGCCCGCGACTCGAGTGAGGCTAAGCGGTGTGGAAAATGGATGGATAGATATTTTCATTGCCAAATTATGCTCTTTGCGCATTAATTGGCTGATAAAAGGTCCTAGTAAATCAAGGAAACAGGCCATATTTTACTCAAGCCCATGGAATAACGTTTTTACTAACTGAATTAAAAAACAAAATAATAATAAAATCAGATACAAAAAGTGTGTAAATTAAGACTTTTTGGCAAATTAATCAATAAAATCCATGATTGTTTTTACCGCTTTCATATATATAGTATATTGTGAATAATTTATAAGCTCCACTTTCAAGCTCTGTGAATATTGACTTATTGTCACTTTTGGGTTGCAAGCAAGTGAGTCAATTGTCTCAGGTACAGATTATGCTTGTAATGCTTGGAGAACATATTAAACTAACTTAGCTGCCACTGTGCACTATAATGTCACACACACCATATAGATATCATGTGACTAGATCAGCATCACTTCTCTGGTCTCGGGACATGACAAGAAATCCTATTTCTGGTCTATTTCTGTCTCTTTCATTCTACAGCTGCTGACGGCACAGCTGTGTGGACCCTCGTGGTAGCCCTGTCAGCATTAGGCTGTTGAATGTTATGCTGTCTCAACTGCAGCCCTCTGTTTTCCCTGTCATCCCACTCCAAATAACCACCATGGGAATGTTCTTGAATACCACCTAAAGGCGACACATGAACGGCTGGGTGGGATTTGTGGACAATTTCAAATGGGGCAAGAGTGGTCCGGCACTGTCACCTATTAGCTATGTTGGAATTTCACAGGGAGAAGCATTTGGTGCCATTTTTGTGAGCAGACAGCAACCTGAGATGGCAGAATGTAGTTCACTGGGTAAACTTACAACTGCTCCCACCCACTAGTCAACACTCCCACCGGTTACCTCTCCTCTCCTCCCCTTCCCTGCTAACCCTTCTCACCCTGTTCCCTTACCAAAAGTGGATCCTTAAGGCTTCTTTATACTCGCGCGGGTGGCAACCGCGCTGACGTCACTATGACAATCCCAAGCGCAGTTTGCCTTCATAGTTGAGCGCAACCCACACGCGCAGTTTTGAAAATGTACTGCAGTTCTCCTCCAAGTCGGGGGTGTCGCTACGGCTGGTATTGGCTAGGTCGCCACAGGGTGGAGTTTCCTCTGCAGTTTTTTGCCATTTCCGGTAGCCGTTTTTACTTTCCTTTCCGGAATAAGGAACAAAGCAACAACAATGGCGACCGTGGAACAGTGTCTGCTAGAACAAATGGACCTAGATGACCAGATCTTCTTCTTTTCCTTTCGGCTTGTCCCTTTAGGGATCGCCATAGCGCATCATCCTTTTCCATGTAAGCCTATCTCCTGCATCCTCCTCTCGAACATATGATAGAGATGTGGAGTGTTATATGAGATTCCTGAACGAACCATTTTAGACACACTGTTACGTTTTCTCTTTCAACACTGCTAAACACAAATGAACCTCGTCCATTAACACCAATTAATACCGCATCAGAGCTGAAGAACTGGCCCCGCATTCATAAGTACTGCTACAATGCTGTCGTGCTTTAAACATTAAGACATTAAGTTAGAATCTTTCATCTTCCTTCCCTTAAGTTTCCCAGGGACCAAGTATAACTGATCTCCTGACCTTTCCAAGATTTGATTCTTCTTATCTCTTTCTGATTGGCACCGAGGGATTTAACAGTGTTTGCCATGCTTAGAGGATGGAACTGCATGAAAGGCACGAGGAGGTTCTGCTTGACCTTAATGAAAGAACATCTTGCTATCTTGCTACATTTTTTCACCAAATCCATGAAATTAGGACTTAAATTTATTGGTAATGTAATGTCATTCCCTGGAAAATGTCTGATCGTGACTAATCCCCGAGCCAATTTATTTGATCATTTGTCATCTCCCACTTGTTTCTTTGACTAACACATTTGCATTGCAAGTCACAATTCTTAGACAAGTGTACAAATGTTCTCTCAAAATAAAGACTAGATCTCTCACATTTTCTTCCTCGCTTTTAAATCAACTGCTGTACCTCAAACAGGCCTCGAGCCACAGGAAAGATTCTCCTGAGCACCTGCAAGGTCTGAGCAGGGTCAGACAGGAAGGGCAACCAGCAGAGAGCAAAAGTCACCAACACCGTAGCAGCAACTCTCAGCAACATCAACAACCTACATTAAGAGGATCACAGAAACATTTGTTTAAAAACATGAAAAAAATGGGCTTTGTCGACAAATTAAACAACAATGTCCTTTTTATATTTACAATGATTTCCTAAAATCTAAATGTTTATTCGGCATGTCCTAGGTTAAGGGATATGACTTCTCTTTTTTGGAATGCAGTGAAAACCATGCACCAGCTGAGAGTCTTCAGCGTAACTCAGACCCTGTAGTGATCTTGTCAGCTGTAGTTTGGATGTTGCCGCACACACGGGCATAGCTGAAGAGTTTGGGGCATAGCTAGCGTGTCATCTGGACATATCTTCCCACCGACCCTTCTAATCCGGCTCTCCATTTGCTTTAAATGCCCTTGGAACATTGTTACTAGATAAATAGACACAAGTAAGGGCATCCAAGCTGATTACCTCAGTCATTCTGTTGCGCTCCTTCTTTCCAAGTGACAAAAGGTCGCAACAATATGATGGCAAAATTAGAATTGAATAAATCAAAGTATTTGTAGGTTGGTTGATGATGTGCATCAAGGACAACAAAAAGCTATGTTATATACTCATCTGTCAGAACATTGAGTATACTCACCCCTGCCCCATTAGGCCCATTTCAACACATTTTCCCAGGAGGTAGCAGAAGAAGGGCAAAGCATGGTAGAGCTCCATCTGTTTGTAGTTGAGGGCCAGGGAGAAGGCCATAGAGCCCAGTGCATCCCAGCCCAGTCCCAGAGCCAGAACAGCCCACAGGGCAAAGCCCAGACTCACTGCATTGTACCTTGTACTGTTAAACTCAATATTGTAATGACAGTGTTTTGATGTCATGCCAAGATATGAGGAAGTAAACAACGTATTTTGGTATGGGTCAACCCGATGAAAACACCTTTTTTGTCAATGTCATTTTTATTGCAAAGGTATGCTGCAGCAAACAAGTATTTGCCATGTGTAGTGGAACATCTAAACTCTGCTGCATAGAAAACTTTCCTAACTTGAAATAACATTTGTTGGGCGTTTGCATTACAATGAAGCAGTCAAATTCAAATGTCCTACAAGTAATACAATTTGGAAACAGAGCAAAATGTCATCACATACTGTTGTATGTTTTTTTATTTTAGATGTACCACAGAATGGTATAGGTGATGACAAAGAGGAGGATTGCAATGATGGTCATAGAACCGTAAATTGCACTTATGGTCACATGGCAACAAACGTTTTCTACCTCTTTTCCTGTTCACTGTCGTGGTTGAGCAGCACTGACTTTGGTCATCGGACAGGGTATGCCCATGAATGGTCGCCAGTCAATTAAAGAACACATAGACAAACAATCCATCGCGTTAACATTCACACCTACGGGCAAATTAGAGTCATTAACTCTAAAATGCATATTTTTGAAATATGAGAGGAAGGGTTTTCCAGCAGATAACCCACACTGAGAGAACAAACACTGTACCACCTCCCTCACGTGCATCAACTGGCAATTAGTTTTAGTTTAGTTTGACAAAGTAATATTATACAGCAGATCACTTTTTACACTTGTGTGACAGTTAGGAATACTGTATTAAAATGTTATGCTAGGAATCGTGTATTAAAATGTTATGTAAAACATGGTAACAATTTGACTTTTGAATTAATTATTTAATAGGTTCCATCCATCCATCCATTTTCTGAGCCGCTTTTCCTCACTAGGGTCACGGGCGTGCTGGAGCCTATCCCAGCTGTCATCGGGCAGGAGGCGGGGTACACCCTGAACTGGTTGCCAGGCCAATCGCAGGGCACATAGAAACAAACAACCATTCGCACTCACAGTCATGCCTACGGGCAATTTAGAGTGTCTAATTAATGCATGTTTTTGGGATGTGGGAGGAAACCGGAGTGCCCGGAGAAATCCCACGCTGGCACGGGGAGAACATGCAAACTCCACACAGGCGGGGCCGGGGATTGAACCCGTTAATAGGATCCATGCCATCAAAATCTTTTTTTTTTTTTTAACTGTTTTATGGACAGGTATATTGTGTTTTACAACAATACTTAACTCCCGTAATTTCACGTGTTTAATACGCTCGAGTATAATGCGCACCCCCAAAATTGATTCCAATGCTCTCAAGTATTATGCGCACCCTCCAAAATTTACTCCAAAAATAAGGAAAACCCTTCTTCCTACGTATATGCGCACCCATAACTTTCTATCCATTGGTATATTTCTATGCAATGAATGTTAGTGGTGAGCCCCTCCTTTGTTTTTCTAATTAAGTCTGATCAATATTCTATTAATACTAGGGTTTGCTTGTTTCGTGAGGTATGTATTAGTGTTGCACCTTAGTGTTTACTTTTAACACTGCAGCTTTAAAGAGGTATTTTCCACCTCCCACATGACCATTGGCTCGTCAGCCAGCTTGCACAATTTACTGAAAGCTAGAGAGGTCATGTGCACAGATGAAAAGTTCACTCCTAGTGCAAGATAATAAAAAATAGTTAAGACACAACGAAAGCTGCAGGGCCAAATAAACATGCATAAATTCTATTAACATTCACATGATTACAGCTGTTTATAGTATTAGGGGACTAACTGACTTCAAACAGCATTTTAAGAACTATACAACAGCGTTAGGCACGCTGGGAAATCTTCCGCATATATATATATATTTTTTTTTTTATTTATTTATTTTTTTTGCACACCTTTCAGAACCAGATCACACACATGCAGACATGCAAGGAGAGCTGTCATGGCCAGAATGGTGGCGATTAGTGGTTAGCACATCTGCCTCTCTGTTCAACAATTTGGAGTTAAAATTTTGGCTCCTGCCTTCCTGAGTGGAGTTTGCATGTTCTCCCCATATTGCGTAAAGGATTTTCTCTGGGTACTTCCTCCGACATCCCAAAAATATGCATGGTAGGTTAATTCAAGACTCTAAATTGTCAATAGGTGTGACTGCGAAAGGGAATGGATGTTTGCTTAAAATGTCTTGCAATTGGCTGTTGACCAGTCCAGGGTGAACCACATTTCTGGAACAATATCAGGTGTGATATGTTCCAGCCCTAAGAGCTTTAGAAAAATGGATGGATGGTTCAATCCACAAATTCACATTTACCTTGCTGTCTAAGGTTGCAGGTGAGAGATGACTCTGAATATTTTGTCATTAAGTTAATAAAATAACATACTAACATTACACAAAGAAAGGATACTGGAAATGTCCACAGTCAATAAGAAGAAGCCCTGGATAGATCAGAAAGCAGAGCAGAGTGCAAATCTGGGGAGGAAAAACATTATAAGGCATTATAGGGCGGCTGTGGCTCAGTAGGTAGAGCGGGCCGGCCAGTGACCGAAGGGTCACTGGTTCAAATCCTGGCTCTGACTGTCCGCATGTCGAAGTGTCCTTTGGCAAGACACTAAACCCCAATTTGCTCCCAGTGGGCCTGGCCTTGCATGGCAGCAGTCGCCCATTAGTGTATGAATGTGTGTGTGTGTGTGTGTGTGTGTGTGTGTGTGTGTGTAGGGGTGTGGGGGTGAATGTGAGGCTTTGTAAAGCGCTTTGGGCATTGTGATGGTATAGATAAACTGCGATATAAGTGCAGTCCATTTACCATATAATCTTTTTAATTATACTCATAATAGCTACAGTAAAATTTAATTCACACTCTGCTGTACATTTGTGTTGCACACCACACAGAGAACCAGATTATGAGATTAGATGATGGATGAGAAGCCAAAACACTGTTAAATTACTTTTCTTAGTACTGTACTTGCATTGCCTGTATAAGTGAACCAGATGGATATATTCTGTTGTTCACACAAAATTCCTTTGAACCTTCACTGTTGTCTCAAGTCATTCCTCCCGACAAACCCTCCAACTGTGGTGTGTCCAGTACAGCAACTTCCATCCATCCATTTTCTTTACTGTTTATCCTCACTAGGGTCACGGGCGTGCTAGAGCCAATCCCAGCTATCTTGGGGCAGGAGGCAGGGTACACCCTGGACTGGTCGCCAGCCAATCGCAGGGCACATAGACACAAAAGAACGATTTGCACTCACATTCACAACTACGGGCAATTTAGAGTCTTCAATCAACCTACCACGCATGTTTTTGGGATGTTGGAGGAAACCAGAGTGCCCGGAGAAAACCCACGCAGGCACGGGGAGAACATGCAAACTCCACACAGGCGGGGCCGGGATTT
The DNA here is from genome assembly GCF_024500275.1 of Phycodurus eques. Taxonomy (NCBI): domain Eukaryota; kingdom Metazoa; phylum Chordata; class Actinopteri; order Syngnathiformes; family Syngnathidae; genus Phycodurus; species Phycodurus eques. The sequence goes on along the minus strand of NC_084532.1, from coordinate 8,626,533 downwards.
GAACCCCTGTCCCCAGAACTGTGAGGCAGGTGTGCTAACCAGTCGACCACCGTGCCGGCTAATACAGTAATTTATCTAATAATTTTAGGACTAATTCTAATTCTAATTCTGTATTGCACACAATTTAATTTCAAGGGCATCTTGGCCGTGAGTACATATGTCAGCCTGGGGTAAATCAAACCCAGTGTGCTTGGTTTAAAACAGCTACCAAAACGCACCTCTGTAAAACTATTTGTTGACATTGCCATAAGGGTTGAACAAGTCCCCAATTTGGATGACCAGTGAATCAATATTTTATTTTTTCTTCAGGTAAATATTGTATGTCAGTATATGCTAAATACCATTGGAAGATTGTGTCTCACCTTTCTCTTAACCGTTCCCTCATTCAGCCATAAACAATATAATACTATGGCAGGGATGTATATGAGGAGCTCTGCAACAAGCACTGCAACAGAGAAAGAAACTAAGCATTTTGCTAAGCAGAACTTTTAATACAAGTGTCTTACAGTCCCTTATAAATGTATATTAATAAAAGATATCTATTATTGCAACGTTTGCAGTGAATCTCAAAGATTGTGCTGGTGAATGTAGATGGTGGATTACTGTACCTGTTGTTCTCATAAATAACTTGTGTGTTGTACTTTCAAAACCTCTGGACTTGTGAAGCTGCACCCATTCAGGGTTTATTATCTGGGCACTGTAAAGTAAAATGCATACTTTATTTGTTGTTGGATATGCAGCCAGGGTGAAGTCAAAGAACTCACATTTTAATGAATGCTGAATTCAAACGGGCTGTATAAGTCCTTTAATGACCGTTTAAGTGAGGTTTCATCACAATGTGGAATTACTTACATATACGCACACATCAAGCTGTGATATGCAGACAGAGGAGGATAGTCAAGACCCCAGTAACTCAAGTCATTGTCCGTAGTATTGAAGTACCTGAAGGAGTACAAGAAGGGAATGTCTTGTACTTATGTTGTGGAAACACCTGGTAATACATGTATTACATTAGGTATTTTTAAACGCAGTTTTTTATATTATATGATTTTATATTAACAATACGAACGAGTGACCATAACAAAAACTGGAGCTTTGGTCTATAACTATCGTTTGGATTAGTAAACTGTGCAACACAAGCCTGCAAACGTATTTGCCGCAGTCACAAAGTGTGCTGATGGTGGTGGGGGGGGGGGAATGCTGTGAACATTACACAGCATGAATAGTAAGACAAGTAAAATAGCAGTAGATGTGGCACACGCAAGTCATGTAAAAGTAGACATGCAAATACAACCATATACAACAAATTACAATGTACAGTATTGTGCCCTATTGTTAAGTGTCCACAAGGCGTCTAATACTGACCATTCACGCACTGGAAGATTGTAGGTGATTTCTTGCCAGTGCCTTTGTGCTTCATAGTCGCCAAACATAGGTGATTTCCCTGCTCCTGGAGAGAAACATTCAACTTTTTATGAATGGGGAATCAAAAAGATAAACGGTACACACACTGCTTCGGTTATAAACACGAGCTATTTAAACGACATTATGAAGTTGTAGACTTTTTTTTTTTTTCAATAATTTATGGAGGTCCGAGCGGACCCAATTAAAAGCACTATCGAAATTATTGATGGCAGCCGATCGTGCTATATGTATAATATGCTTCCTACCGGAATATGAATTTAACGACACGCCCCATCTCACAACAACGCCAAGTAAAACACAAATTGAAACGAGACACCAAGTCTGCATAACTCCCAAGAGGTAAAGTTAGCTTTTATGTCAATAAAAACGGTCAAGAATCTAATCAATGATACTGTTTCCAGTTTGCGTGCATTTCCTGAACACGTCATCAATGTAAGGTTCGTTACACGTTCTTATTGGTCAATGACTGCCGACGCTAACGTCCAAATTTGAGACGTTCAGGTGCCCTAAGAAAATCGGAATTCTGAAAATCATTCACAAAGAAACTGTCTCCACAGCTGTCTTTACATTTTCTAACATTTATCCTGCTCCATACCTGAATCAAAATAATCAGTTATTAGAACAGTTATTGGTGCCGCATGACATATATTTTTTAGCATATTCTGGCATAATTACCCCTCCATTTTTAGTTCTGCTTTACCTAGAAATATTACCACTTTGGCTTTTTCTGTGCACGCCTCTAATTGTAGTATTTTTCTGGTACTGTCTGCCCAAACGTGGATATTCCAGCCCACTTCTAATTTGAGATAACAAATTTGTCCTATTTTATGGTCATAAGTAACTGTAAAACATGCATCTTTCAGTGTACGTGCTAATCTAGCTCACACACATGCACGCACGCATGCACGCGCACACAGCAATAACAGAATTTTCACATTCACTTTTTATTTAGTTGTTTTTTTATTTATTTGACGTTCATGCTCTGATTTAAAAAAATAAATCAGAAGTTTCTCACCATTTACTTAGTACTTGAGTAGTTTTTTTCACAAGTAATTTTTTTGGGCGGAAAACCTTTTACTTGAGTCATATTATTTTCAAATTACAGTACTCTTACTTGAGTACAGTAGAGTACAGTACTCTTACTTGAGTACAGTAATTGGATACTCTACCGACCTCTGTTCATATGACAATCCAGATAAGTGAATGTTCCATTAAAAAAAGTCCAAACTTATAAAGATGAAACGATTCAATTTTCAATGTTCTTTTGTGCTCAAAAGTGTAACTATGAGTCTAACCTTCTCAGGCAAACTAATAGATAGCACCTCATGGTGGCGCTTCAAGGTCATATTTGGAAAAATATGTCGTGTTTGATACTACGGCAGAATAGCACACGACCAGAGAGAGCCCATCACAAGTGTCGACTTTAGAAGGAGAAAGTGATCTTCTGCAGCTATTTTTCAAATGTAACTAAAAAGATAATCTTGGAATATTCCAAAATCAACTGTAATTTAATTACTCCAGTGATCTAATGGATTACAATTACATACGTTTTGTAATTAAATTACTTAATCTCGGTACATGTAATTAGTTACTCCCCAACACTGCTGACCAGTGATGGAAAATTGTGATTTCCTAGGAATGTTGTTGAAGTGATAATTTTAAAATGTAAACACTTACAGAAATTTACAGAAATAAAGCGATGGTGGGGGGCGGCCGCAGGCGGGAACTTTGGTGGTCCGATCTGGTGGTCCGAGCTACGGAAGCTGGTTATAGGGACGTCACCTCTCTGGCAGGGAAAGAACCTTAGCTGGTATGTAAGGTCGAGAAATTCCGACTGGACATAGTGGGGCTCATCTCAACACACAGCTTGGGCTCCAGTACCAATCCTCTTGAGAGCGATTGGATTCTCTTCTACTTCCACGGTGAAAGGCGGCGAGCAGGTGTGGGCATACTGATTGTCCCCCAACTCGGTGCCTGTACGTTGGGGTTCACTCCAGTAGACGAGAGGGTATCCTCCCTCCGCCTTCGGATGGGGGGACAGGTTCTTAATGTTGTTTGTGCCTATGGACCAAACAGCAGCTCAGAGTACCCGCCCTTTTGGGGAGTCCTTGGACGGTTTGCTGGAAAGTGCTCCCACTGGGGACTCCCTTGTTCTGCTGGGGGACTTCAACGCTCACGTGGGCACTGACAATGAGAACTGGAGGCGCGTGATTGGGCACGTGTTCTGTCATGGACTGTCCATAACGAACACCATGGACATAAGGGTGTGCACTTGGCACCAGGACAAGTGCACTTGACATGTGGCAGGCCAGTCTAGTACCCGCACTCTTTTACTACGAAGCCACGCTGTTGTAACACGCGCAGAATGTGGTTTGGCATTGTCTTGCTGAAATAAGCAGGGGCGTCCATGAAAAGGACGTTGCTTGGATGGCAGCATTTGTTTCTCCAAAACCTGTATGTACCTTTCAGCATTAATGGTGCCTTCACAGATGTGCAAGTTACCCATGCCATTAGGACTAACGCAGCCCCCATACCATCACAGATGCTGGCTTTTGAACTTTGCATCCATAACAGTCCGGATGGTTCTTTTTCTCTTTGGCCCGGACGACACGACGTCCACAATTTCCAAAAACAATTTGAAATGTGGACTTGTAGGACCACAGAACACTTTTCCACTTTTCATCAGTCCATCTTAGATGAGCAAAAGAAGCCGGCGGCGCTTCTGGGTGTTGTTGATAAACGGCTTTTGCTTTGCATAGTAGAGTTTCAAGTTGCACAGCTGGATGTAGTGCCGAACTGTATTTACTGACACTGGTTTTCTGAAGTGTTCCTGAGCCCATGTGGTGATATCCTTTACACATTGATGTCGGTTTTTGATGCAGTGCCGCCTGAGGGATCGAAGGTCACGGGCATTCAATGTTGGTTTTCGGCCTTGCCGCTTACATGCAGTGATTTCTCCAGATTCTCTGAACCTTTTGATGATATTATATACCGTAGATGATGAAATCCCTAAATTCCTTACAATTGTACGTTGAGGAACATTGTCCTTAAACTGTTCAACTATTTTCTCACGCACTTGTTCACAAATAGGTGAACCTCGCCCCATCTTTGCTTGTGAATGACTGAGCAATTCAGGGAAGCTCCTTTTATACTCAATCATGGCACCCACCTGTTCCCAATTAGCCTGTTCACCTGTGGGATGTTCCAAATGTTTGATGATCTTTCCTCAACTTTCTCAGTCTTTTTTGCCACCTGTCCCAGCTTTTTTGGAACATGATTATTATTTGCTAAAACAATAAAGTTTATCAGTTTGAACATTAAATATCTTGTATTTGTAGTGTATTCGATTAAATATAGGTTGAACATGATTTCCAAATCATTGTATTCTGTTTTTATTTATGTTTAACACAATGTCCCCACTTCATTGGAATTTGGGTTGTACATTGGATCATAGCGTATGATGAATAAATATTTTATAGATAAACATGGACCTGGGCCAATTAACCAGGGAGTACATGTCACAGTGGTGTGTGTATTAGGGAGCACTGGTGACCAAGCAGGTAGGTTAATTGCAGACTCTAAATTGGCCGTAGGTGTGAATGTGAGTGCGAGTGGTTGTTTGTTTCTATGTGCCCTGCGATTGGCTGGCAACCGGTTCAGGGTGTACCCCGCCTCCCCCCGAAGATAGCTGGGATAGGCTCCAGCACCCCGCAACCCTAGTTAGGATAACCGGTAAAGAAAATGGATGGATGGATGGTGACCAAACAGATGGCAACATGGTATATGGTGTCTGAATATATATAACTTGCAGAGGAGCGTTTTTTGTTTTTTTTAAACTACAAACTGTCTTGAAGGTGGAATTTAAAAAAAGAATGATGTCCACTCAATATAAGGTATGGTGTATTTCCCTTTTTCCATCAAGGACATCATGTCTGGTGCATAAAATAAGCATGAAATTTAGATTGTAGATCCCATCTACAGGACAGCAGATTGTCATGAATCGAGAACACCTATTAGAAGTTGTCAGTAGCAGAAGATGGGAATATTGTGTTTAACTTTTTGACTGTCTGTATACAGATGTGGATTATTAAGGCCTCCCTTTTTACCCTCCCCTCACAGTGTAAATCTCAGCCCACGGGCATGTTCTCCTCTGTGACCTTTTCCTCTGTTGACACCAACGTCTTTGTTCTCAAGGTGTTGGGTTGACATGTTCCTTGTGGTTCTGGCATCAATTATGTATAAATAATAATAACCATGGACAACTGCTGATTTGCAATGACACTTTCATTACAAAGCGAGCAGCCAATAACTCACTGATAGCCATTAGTTATTAATGCCTGGCCACATCAGCTTTACTTTGTCATTTATTGCTTCAGTCTTGATGCCTTTTTAAATATTCAGTAACTGCTGTACCTACATTTACTGTCTGTGGTCTCCTCCACGGAGAAGGCTTTTGCTTGTGGTGTGGAAGATGACCTAGTTATTGTGGAGGACTTTTGCAGTGGCAGTGTGTAGAGGAGGAAAACAGCCTGTTCATACAAAACGTTACGTTGGAAGAAATGATTCATTTGACTGCACACAATCCAACCTCCTGATACAGATGCTCTACTGCCACTTTTACTTTTTGATATCTGTTTTGCAACTCAGTCAAAACTTTTTTAATGCATTAAACATGAACAGGATCTTTCATTAAAAGGTTTCTCTGAGGCAATAATTGTTTTTGATCTGGAATGATATATCACTTATGACTCCTTTACTGTCCTTGCAAAACGATGGTCCACTATGTGATCCACCATATCCTGTCGCTTGCTCGTTCACAATTGGTTGGATTTCTTGTTTTTACATGTATTTTTTTTATATATCCCGTATAAATTGATCAATTAGGTTCAAGTGTACATCATATATTTCTTCATTACATCTGTCTCGCCTGCTTCTACGTCAAAGCAAGAAGAATTTTGAGTTAAAATGTTATCTGATATAAAAAGCTCCAATGTAGATTAGGTAGTACTGTAGGTCAAATCCATATTTGTTCTTTGTCTCTTCTCGAGTATTAATTCATTTTCTATACCACTTATTGTGCTCAGGGTCAGGGAAAGCTGAAGTCAATCCCAGCTGACTTGTGAGATGGAGTTAAAGCCTGGACTGATCACCATTCTATCACAGGACTGACACACGAAGACAAACAACCATTCATTCTCATATTCACACCATCATCCAAATTAATCTCCAATGAAGCTAACATACTTGTTTTTGGACTGGGGAACGAAGAGATTTGATGCACTGAACAAGAACCCTTTTGAGTTTGAATAATATCCACTCAAGATCATTCAGATAGCTGAAACAAAGGGCATATTGGTGCCTTTTTGTCTGTGTTTCTCCAGTCACATTTTTTTACAATTATTATTATATTCAGTGATTGTTTCATAAGAAAACCATTTGCACATTCCTCTCACTCAGATAAGATCTCCCCACACAAAGTAATTATATGTTCATTGAATTGAGTTTGCAGGCAGCATGGTGTAATAGTGGTGAGCACATCTGCCTCACAGTCAAGAGGCTCTCATGTTTGCATGGGTTTTCTCACATTCCAGAAACATCTTATCTTCATTAAAGACCCTATTTTGCTCGTCTAGGTGTGAAAGTGGGAATGTGAGTGTTTATATGTGCCCTGCAACTGTCTGGAGACCAGTCCAGGGTGTATGTACCCTGCCCCTCACCCAGTTTCATCACGTTGCATTGCAACGTGTTGAAACTAAACAAAACCAAAAGACAAAGATGCTACATTCAACTGCAAACAGTGGCCAAGTCACTGTCCAAAGGAATGAACAAAATTATTTTGATCTAATACTCCATCCATCCATCCATCCATCCATCCATCCTTTTTCTGAGCCGCTTCTCCTCACTCGGGTCGCGGGCGTGCTGGAGCCTATCCCAGCTATCATCGGGCAGGAGGCGGGGTACACCCTGAACTGGTTGCCAGCCAAGCGCAGGGCACATACAAACAAACAACCATTCGCACTCACATTCACACCTACGGGCAATTTAGATTTGTCAATTAACCTACCGTGCATGTTTTTGGGATGTGGGAGGAAACCGGAGTGCCTGGAGAAAACCCACGCAGGGAGAACATGCAAACTCCACACAGGCTAATACTCTAATAAATTGAATTGTGAAAACCCACTGTAGCATGCACTGTTAACAGGTTGAACAGCAGGGCAAAACAAAAATATGCTGCTCAAGAATTTTGCACCGGAGTTGCATCCATTTAAAATATGCTTACCGTGTGGTTTTCAATTAATGCAGCCAGTTGTTGTTCAAAGAACTACAAGGCCAGTACGCAGTCAGAACTGTGGGAACGACACTCCAGGCTTTTCTCCACCTGTGCACCAGCAAGTGCAGCTGCATAGCTCAATATAGAGTGGATTGTTTGCTTTTCAAATGAGCATGTTCATCCAGTCAGCAATTTGCATTTTGGGAAAAATATTCCAATGAATCTTTGATAAACTAAACTATGAAATCTAATAAACTATTAAATGGATAATTATGATTTTAAAAAATATCCAGTAACATAAAATCCATAGACGTTTAAATTTGAATAGGCATTGGATTATTTTGTTGAATATCGGTTTATCCTCCCTCATTGGAAGGAATGTCTCTTTAAACTTTTAATTGATACCCTTATGAAGACCAAGGGGCCTCTCGGTAACGTCCCCTATTGGTGCGAGTGTTATTTCTTAATGCAAGTGCAACGCCTCACAGATGAGTGGCAGATGAGTGAAAATGCCCCAACTGAACACTGCAGTCACTCGAATTTCGATCTCACACCTCCGACGACGAGTACAAACATGAAATGAAAACCCCAGTGACGCGCCGACCTTGTTACTGTTAACCATGCGCCACGCTTGCGTCTCCAACAATGGCAGCTTTCCTCGTTCGATTTTGTTGCGCTTTTTGTTTGTTTGCTTTTTCATGACTTCAAGTTCCCAAAGAATATAATCAAAACGGTTTGTGTCATTGCAGGCCGAAACTCACCCTCTCTTCTAAAACTATGAAATCAAGAGTTACAAAATATGGCTTATACACAGGAGGCGTATATCAAAACACATTTCGCGATGTTCTTCTGAACGAATTGTACATAAACAGACAAATTAAAATACTACGCCTGTTAAAATGATAAAAATAGAATTATTACAATTATTATTGTCGCATTGTTTCCTTTTCCTGTTTCGTTATTAATACTAGAAATGCCAGTGGGTGATTGGAGAATGGTTTTGCATCATCGTCACCTTCTTCGGTGTCTGACTGTGAACTGAAGCAGCGAGAGGCTCCTTTCTCTTTCCCATGGGGATCGGATAAATATAGCGTGCGCACGCGTGCGAGCCAGCGCCGCGCGCGCCCGCGCGCACGCACGCCCGCGCGCGGGCGCGCATGCACCATTTGCTGTTTGCGTAAAAGTGATTAGCCAGACACAACTGCGAAACTGTCGAAACTGTGATCTTTGAGGGAGTCGAGCCACCGAATCCTGTAAACCACACCAGCGCCCAAAGTGATGTAATATTAAAAAGGTCTCCCAGTCCAAATCAAAATATCTAAAGCCAGTGTTCATTCGCCGTGATTTTTCTAATGTTGACACATTTTTATGGATCAACTTTTAGAATGTAACTCCTTCAATCGCGACACAGTATATATTTGTGGTTAGTTGTGTGTTCATGGAGGCAAATTGTCAGCATGTGGAAATTTCCATTTGATCTAGATTATGAAGGTTTGTATTGAATTGCGAATGATATATATATATATATATATATATATATATATATATATATATATATATATATATATATATATATATATAGTAATTTCTCTTTTGCACCTGTTTTTAATTGCTCGACAGATTGAATGTTATTTTTAAACATGCGTTTTGGATTGGACTTCAGGTTTATGAGCTTAAAAATGTATACGGCACATCATATTTAAAAAGCTTTTATATTGACCAGCGTAACAATAATCACGTTATATGTCGAAATGAAAATGTTCCGTCTTGGAATTTCGCATGCTATTATTTTTGACATTACATACATTTCATTATAGGTATTTGCTCTGTCAATATAAAAAGGTAATAATGAAAATAGATAAAGTGTATTCGAATTATTTATCTGATTTATTTACAAATAAAGCCAGTGTACAACATAATATAGCGACGTAGAATTACATATACTGGATTTCCCCCCCCCCCCCCGCCCCCCATAATAAACAGACTATTTCAGAGCTTTTTGTGTCTCCTACGAAAAGGAAGTCAAAATTATTCACATCTTGCTTCGAGTAGGAAAAAAAAAATCACAGAACTCTAATGGTAATACAACAGAAAAAGACAGAAAAAGTCAAATGGTTCATTTAAAAAACAAACAAACAAGTATTTACAAATATTACCTGTACAGAAATATTTCCTTTTTTCTTTTTTTTTCTCCGTGTGCGAACAGTCTTTACATATAGTTACATCGTCCAGTGCTGCCTATTACACGTCCTCCGAATATAAAAATATGTTTTGTAGTAGTTAGGGTCAGTGTCACTGCGCCGGCCATTTGGACACGGCGCCCGCCGTGGCTGAAGGTAAAACATGCCCCGAAAGAATACCGGACGGTACACCGAGGATGGGGGCGATGGCGGCGGAGGTCCGGCTGAGCGAGAGGGACTGAGCGCTCAGCAGGGCCGACTGAACGGTCGCCGGAGGCCGCAGGAAGGCCTGCGCCGAGCCCGCTGTGGACGACGACGACGAGCTAGACACCCCGATAATGTTGTCTATGCTGAAGGAGGGTCTGCCGGACGGCTCGGACTTGATGATGGACGTCGTGCTCAGACTGCTGAGCTGAAGTTGCAGGCCCGGGCTGAGCTGCGAGTTGAAGGCTTTGCGGTTCAACTCGGCCGAGGGCAGCAGAGGAACCCCCGGGGGCAGCATCGGCCCCACGGTGGGGATGTACGGGTATTGCAAAGCCGCGGGGTGGGAATACGCAGCCGGGTGGATGCCGTAGTGCCTTCCGTAGGGGCCGCCCAGACCGTACGCCCCGAAACTTTGCATCATAAGCGCGGTCTGTTCCCTGAGCACGTCCGGTTGAACTCGTTTGAACCTTTTCCTCCTCCTGAGGAAGCTGCCGTTGTCAAACATGTCCTCCGAAGCCGGGTCCAGGGTCCAGTAGTTGCCCTTGCCGGGGTTGCCGGGCTCCCGGGGGATCTTGACGAAGCAGTCGTTCAGAGACAAGTTGTGGCGGATGGAGTTCTGCCAGGCCGGGAACTTCTCTCGGTAGTAGGGGAAGCGGCTGCTGATGAACTCGCAGATGCCGCTGAGGGTCAGCTTCTTCTGGGGGCTCTGCAGGATGGCCATGGTGATGAGCGCGATGTACGAATACGGCGGCTTCACCAGACTGCTTTTGGGCTTCTGGAGGGCGGGACCTCCCGGCGTGCAGGCGCTCTGCTCGTCTCCCTTAGCGGGGCCGGGCTCCCCTTCCCCGGAGCTCTCGCCGCCGGACCTCATGTCGTCTTTGTCGTCGTCGTCGTCGTCGTCGTCGCGGAGCTCGTGCAGGACGCCCGCCCCGGGACTGTCGCTCAGGTCGCTGTCCCGCTCCGTGCATTCGTCGTCCCCCTCGCCCACCACGTCGATGTCCACGTCCTCGGCTGTGAGCACCGTCTGGCCCGACATGCCGCTGGCTCTTTCGCTGCCTCCGGACAGGGTCATCTCACGGCTGACTCACAGTTCTTGACTCGAAGAAGAAGAAGAAGAAGAAGAAGAGGAAGAAGAAGAAGAAAAAGAAGAAGAAGAAAAGAAAAGCAAAGAAAAAAAGGTCTTGGAGCCAAAACAAGCGCTGGCGTACTGGGGCAGGGCGTGTGTTGACTTTGTGCTGGCCCCTGTCAAGAGCTCGGATGTCTCTCCAAAGAAGCACTTCTGCGAAGACAAACTTCTTCTTGCTGCGCGCAGATGAGGCGACTTGTTCCGTCGCCGCTCACGATGGGATCCAGCCACACTTGGAGCACACGCTCGGGATGTCACATGCTTTAAAGGTCGGAGCTTTTAAAAGGGACTCTGATAGATTACCCCCCCCCCCCCCCCCCCGCCCCCCAACCCCCACCGCCACCTCCACCGAGTCCAGTATATGATGAGGGGCTGGCCACGTGGTTCGGTGACGGCATCACGCCCCCCTCTCTCGTCCTCCCTGCAGCCTCTTGCCTGCTCGCTTGCTGCTGCTGCTGCTGCTGCAGCTGTTAAACCATGCAAACTGGAGTTGTTTCATGGATTTGTCAACAAAGGGACATCAGCAGTGCTGCTCGCCGCTCATTTCGCTCTTCGCCCGTCATAGACCATTTAGCGGCTCGCAAGCGGCAGGAGGAGGAGGAGGAGGAGGAGGAGGAGGGGGAAGAGCGGCAGGAGAGAGAGAGAGAGAGAGAGAGAGAGAGAGAAAATTGCTCTGCGTGATTGAACCATCTGACGCGCATTAACGCGAACGCGTGAAACGCTTCACGATGAATTTTTGCAAATGTGACGAAAGCTGCAGCATGAAATCGACCACAATTCAGGTTGGATTCTTATTATTAGCATTTTCAATTGTGTTTGCATTATAATAATAATAATAATATTTATTATTATTATTCAATCTAAGCATGCGTACATTAAATCTATAATATTTGAATATTATCGTTAAAATATGCTTATTGTCGGCTTAAATGCACAACACTTGAGACTTCCCTTTTTCCCCTTTTTTCCCTTTTTTTTTTTTTGCAGCCGATCCGTGAATGCAAAACCTCAATTCAAGTATATTTATTCCCGCGGGATTAGCAGAGGGTGGGAAGAATATTGAGAGGCAGCAGCAGCAGCAGCAGCAGCAGCAGCAGCAGCAATGAATGAAGAGAATGACGAATTTCCTTCAGAGTTCGGAAGAGGTGTTAACGACTCCGATCATTGCATGTTTTTTACATTTGAAAACAGTCGGAAATGCACCAGCGGGAGAATGCAAAGAGCGCATCATTCAGACACATGTTGGTGAGCTGCATGCGTGAGAACATGGAGGCAAAAAAAAAACACAAAACAAAAAAAACCGACTTTAGCTTCACTGGAAACCTCCAAAGCGTCGAATATTGATTATTTCATGCTCCGCATACATTGCGATTATAGCGCGTAATAGATTCTCCTTAAAAGCCGTTTTGTGAGTTAATGGAAAACTTCAATAATCGACACAAATCAATTAATTGTGACAAAAGTGCATTTAAAAATTGGATGGCATTGAAATTACTCCTTTATAATATTACTAAACGACTGCAAATTATTTCTTGGTCAAAAGCAAGTACAGGCTAAAAAAAAATAATATTCGGATAAAAACAATGATATACACTTTGTCATCACGATGGCGGGTATTATTGTAATCAAATTGATATCGTGACAAGAAACAATTGTTTTCGAGGATTCTCTCTGGTTTTATTTGGGGTTTCTATGTTTGTTTTTTCGCCGCATTGTCACGGCCCCTCTGTTCGGGTGATAAAAGTGGCATGAATGAATGAATGAAACGCTATCATTAATAATGCTCGCTGGGGTCAGAGGAGGGAAGCATGCGTCTTCCAATTAGACCTGCCTGGTGTTAATCTTTGGCCGACCTGTGTGATCCGAGAGGCCGTCAATACGGACTACTTAGCCGGAACGAGTCAACTCTCGAGCAGGACTCGTTTGAAGAAAACACCCCTGTCACCTTTCTGGTGAACGATTTGCAGATTATTTGGCGCGTTTTAGGAATACGAATTGCCTACGCACGAAACTTAATTGTCTTATTTTTAAGGGGATCGCCACATGGAGTCACGCTCTCGTCTTTATTGCATTTGTTGTGCGAGCAGGTGCTGGTGGAGTCTTTCGTCAAAAGCAGAAAAATAAAGCTCAGGTGCAGCATAGTGTGGAAAGTGTCCGATATAACCTACGTGCAGCACAGGTGTCCTCCCTCAGGTCTTCCGAAGCCTCATAAATCTGCTCTTAGACCGCCGCAGTTTGTTAATGAAATGTACGTTTTAAGCGCACGTGCGCGGCTTAGCGCAACCGAACCTTTTAGTGTAATAAGACAACTCGTGTGGGCGCGCGCGTGCGCGTGCTGCTGCTGCTGCTGCTGCCGGACGACAGGTGATGAGAGGGAACGTCACGTGATCACTGACTATACGGCAAGGTCACCGAACTAATAATTGTGATCATAATAACGCGACGCTCTGTTGATTTCTGACAGGGGTGGGTTCGCTCTCTCTCTCTCTCTCTCTCTCTCTCTCTCTCTCTCTCTCTCTGTCTTTCACACACATGAACCCCCCTCTCTTCCTCTTTGGTGGGGTTCAAAGGTTGGGTCACCTGCGAAAAATAGTGGCACCGCACATTACTATACGCAAATATGCATGCAGTGAGACACGAGATAAGTGTAATAGATCAACTTGCCGCTGTGCGTTCTAACACAGTTTTCAATGTAGTGATAATATAACGTTATTATAATTATTTTATGTCGACCACAAAATAGGATTCATGACAAGTCCTTGAGCTGTGAGAGGTGCACAAATAAACCTCAGTGTTCAAATAAAACATAACAGCAGTTTATTTGATGGATGGATTTTATTTTATTTTTTTCAAATGTAAAATACGTCCCACTGCAAAATAAATGTGTTTTCTCTGCGTCTTGTTTGAAAATTGTTGTTACACATTCATTTAATTCTCACGTTGTCTTATTCGCAAAACTTTAGAATTCGGGTCATATTTTGCTCTGGTTCGACTGCCAGCAATCATGCAGGTGCATGGTTGAACAAGTTTGGGTACATTTCGATTATAGTGATTACAGTAAACGTAATGGTCATCACTTTGAACAAAAAACAAACAAACAAATAAGACAATAAAAATAACACAATAAATCAACAATAAAAAAATAAATCAAACATTATTTTGACGGCAAATTATTGTTTTTTTTACCCTCACGGCTATTTTGAATGCTTTCAGGGACAATGGCAAGAGCCCTCAGCCACTCTTTTTATCCACCTTCCCCTTTTCGTCGCATGTCACTCTATCAGTCTGCAAGTTTCTGTCAAACAACACGATGGAGCCCATTTTTAACCGTCTGTCCGCGCGCGTGTGTGCGTGCGCCGTTGTGCATTTATATGAAGACGTGAAAGAACATTTTAATCCGCGTTCCTTTTCTTTTTTTCTCTTTTTTCTTTTCTTTTCTTTTTGTACAGTGGATCTGCAAACTAATAAAACAACAACCAGAGGAGGTTTCGTGAAATTTCTACACACATTTTCATCAGTTTATTTGGCCAGTTTTGTCCAACAGATGTCAGCAGGTAGCGGCGAGATGCATTCATAGGACTTAAAGAGTGTAGGCCTTTAAACGACTCCGACAGCCTCTCCAATTTGTATGAGCTATGAATCATTAAAATGTGCACTAAGCAATAAGATATGTAGGTATTAATTAAAATTTAGAGAGCAGGAAATCAGACGTCAGTTCGAGTCATGCACACCATGTGGTATTTTTTTTTAAATTACATTTTAGGCAGATCTAATTACAAGGAAAAATACAAATAACGTTGAAATACTAGAATTATTTCCAAAATATGCACTATTAAGAAAAACAACAGCCTCCGCACGAGTTGCCCGAACAAAGGGAGGCATCATCGGGAAACTGCATTAAACGCACATGCATGGGAAAATGACACCTTCAGCTAAATGCAGCCAGATTACCATGCCAATGTACTTGCAATGTCACCCAGTTTGTAGGCTTTTTGTCATTCAGATGAAGCTGACACGACCAGCGTGCTGTGGATGTGATTCCGGCTGTAAACAGTGCAAATTAGCTTTCTATTTAAGCACGGTGTCAAAACACATGCAGGTCGGTTTAAAATGGAATCAATGCGGGAATAAAAGCGATAGTAGTAACATGCAAATTCTGTCCGGGTGCCCGAACCCAATTGGAACTCGATTTGCAGTAAACTTGGTTGTAGGCTGTTTGCTTCACTCAAGGGCAAACACTGTAAAATTGAGAGAAAATACCCCACACATACTTCAATAGCCAAATATAATTTATTATAATAATAATAATAATTATTATTATTATTCACTATGACCCCTTCACTCAGTATCCTCTTGCTGAGTGAGTGTGTGATGTGACATACGTATATGTACATACAGTATATCCAACATCACACTAAATTACCATCGACGTGCAACCCACTCTGTCGATAATAAAAGTCATGCACATAATCTGTTAACCTCGTCACTGGGGCTCTTTACCTCTTTTTGAACCCAATTAATTAAAAGATGAACAAATTCATATGAAATCTGACCATGATGTTTTGATTTATTGACAGGACTGTCAATGTTATTAACAAGCATTGCTGTGATTTAAATAGAGTTTTCTTATCTATTAAATGTGCACAAAGGCCTTTCTACACTCAGGCATCATGCAGAGTTAAAAAAACAAAACAAAACGCTTCTTATTTTGGCCATCACTGCTTCTCTTATTAGCTTTCTGAAATGAGCCCTTGTGTTATCACAGCAGGAAAGTACACATCCCACACAATAATCAAAGACATGATGCTGCCTGTTGAAATTAAGGACTGCATCTTTTAATTGTCAATTAAGGGAGGTTAAGTGGACTAAACAGAGCCAGTGATTCCATTCAGGTGTTACAATTTATTGCAAATAGCTCTGTGAAGTTTTCTCTGGTGAAAATTCATTGTGGAAAAAAAAGGACTGTACTTAAGAAATGTTTTAGACCACCTATCGTAAAATAGAGAGGAAAAAAAAATTGAAATCTTTCAAAAACTCGATTTTCAGTGGTTTCTTGACGGATTACCATTTTAAACAGGAATGATACATTTCAAACTAAAGTCACATTTTTATATCCATCAATGAGATTTTCAGTCAGAAATTAATTAACCCTAACATTCAACCAGTCAAACTAGACTTATCTTAAAAACTACAATTGGACATATAAATCAATAAATAGTAATGTGCTTACTTGCTTGTTTTTTTTTGTTTTTTTTTGTAACGCAGTGAACAATAATGATTAGCATTAAAAATGTCCAGTAATGAGCTTCTACTTATTATCCATTACAGAAACATGAACTGATTTTGGTAATCACTAATGCTGTTAATTCGGGACAGCAATGGCATAAACATTATATTGGGTGATGGTCTAATAAATTTATCAGGCACTATTTGTAGGGTCTCAAATAATCATTGATCATTTTCTGATACAGTCAACGACGATTGTATATAGTTAATCAATAAGATGCATGTCACCGTTGGTTCCAATTTGGTTGAATTTAGCAATTATTTGCATTTGCATACTGACTGAACTTGAAATAAAGTTGACTGCCCTTCCACCTGTGCTGGAAGTCCAAAGTCAGGCACACAAGCATCAATAATTTACATTCCCACAAGATTCCTGTTTAAAGATGAAATCTATGACTCTTATTCATTATCATATGTCTTCTAGGTATGGTTTTTGTCATTAAGCAATAATTCTCCTGTCCACACTCCCCCATTACTCCACTGCTCCACACTTTTACAAATGCCTCAGGGCCATAAATACTAATGAAATGTCTTTGCTTAATTTGATTTTGCTGGTACACTTGCAGTTACGACTGAACTTTCCCATGAGAGAGGCTGATTGAACACTTTCAAGTCCTTATGGAAGCAGAAAAACATTCCAAAGCGCCATGGAGATCATTTCCATAATTACCCCGATTGGCAGCCTAATGACCCTCTGTGACAATAAAAAGATCTCTTGTTAATTCCATTTCTGTCGCTGACATTCAAGAGATTCCGATCTTGCATGTTTGAGGGTTCACAAGATAACAAGTGCACATTTTTTCCCTCCTCTTTCAGCCAGTGAGAAAGAGCAGCCCCATTCAGTGCTGGACCCTGTCACACTGCAGAGATGCCGCTCTGCTCTGCAGTAAGAGAGATCTGCTCATGCTTGCACCACCCGTCCACCTTGGCCCAAAGTTGGATAATTTATCGTCTGAGGGGAGATTATAAAGATGGATCTTTGAGGCAATCAATTCTCATGTTTCGTTTTGAATGGTGAGCTAGAAATGAAGTGCAGAATAATTAAAAAGATCACAAGTCCCCCCTCGCATGTAATAATGAGAAGCTCCGGAGGTAGCAGGCTCTGCCACGGTTGCCAGATGACCGGGAAAAACGGGTCCAACATCACCACCCCCACCAAATGACGAGTTTGGGAGTTGGGGTCACTATTGCAACACACTGAGAGTGGTCGAAAAGTAAGGCAAAGCTGATTGTTAGATGAAAAAAAATGAGTGGGAAGGGGTTTTAATATGTTATGCAGTGACCACAATGTTCACAGTGTTGGAATATGTTCTTCATCAGAGTCGTTATATACATTAGGACTGTGCATACACAATTGTGAACTATTTTGCCCCAATGAATCAAATTGGTATTCAAAGGGATTGTATTTTATTTTATTTTTTTAAAGTAAGCTTCTTCGAAGCATGTTCTTCCCATAAAGAACACACGCTTTAATGTACTTATCATGTACCCGTCTATTTCTGTGTGCTATACATTAGCCTTCGTTCACACTGCAGGGAATGATGCTCAATTCATATTTTTTGTTAAATCCGATTTTTTTATGTAGTCATTCACATTACAAAAACAAATATGACTTCTAGTGAGGACGGAATGCGTCCGTGACGTCGTACGCAAGTGCACACAACAGGACGTCACGTTGCGCATGTGCACAAACCTGGCGCGCTGCGTTTACAGAAGTATTTGGCTTTTTGCCTAAAGGCTTCTTTGTACTGACGTCACTACGGCTGTCCCTCGCGTAGTTAGCCTTTATACTCGAGTGGAACCCACATGCGCAGTTTTGAAAATGTTTGCCGTGTGCGCGTCAAGCTACGCTGAGGGGCCGAGTGGGAAAATTCGTCGGTCACATAATGCAATACGGGCGTCGTCGGCCACGCGACCGCTGGAGTATAAATAGGCCTCTAGTCTCATCATGATGCATTTGTGGCAATTTAAAGGATTTTATGTGTCATGTGGGCAATGACAATGAGACCTGGGAGGGTGTGATTGGGAAGAATGGCTTCAGATCAGAACCCACGCGATATTCTGTTATTAGACTTCTGTGCTGGTCATGGACTGTCCATAACGAACACCAAGTTCAAGCATAAAGGTTTCCACATGTGCACTTGGCACCAGGACACTCAAGGTCGCAGTTTGATGATTGATTTTGTGGTCGTGTCGTCGGACTTGCATGCCTTGTACACTCGGGTGAAGAGAGGTGCGCAGCTGTCAACCGATCACTATCTGGTGGTGAGTTGGCTCCGATGGTGGGGGAAGATGCCGGTAAGACATAGCAGGCCCAAACGTATTGTGATGGTTTGCTGGGAACGACCGGCAGAATCCCCTGTCAGAAGGAGTTTCAACTCCCACATTCTGCAGAGCTTCATCCACGTCCCATGGCACTGCAACATTGCTTGGTCATCGGGAAGAAGTGGATCTGGATTGGCAAACCGGGGTGGTGGGCCCCCTTTTTAAGAAGCGGGACCGTATGGTGTGTTCCAACTATAGGGAAACCACTCTCCTCAGCCTCCCTGATAAGGTATATTCAGGGGTGCTGGAGAGGAGGGTCTGTTAGGAAGTCAAATCTCAGATTCAGTAGGAGCCGTGTGGTTTTTCATCCCGGCTGTGGAACAATGGTCCAGCTCTTCACCCTCAGCAGGGTCCTCGACGGTGCATGGAATTTTGCCCAACCAGTCTACATGTGTTTTGTGGACATGGAGAAGACGTTCGACCATGTCCTTCTGGGAGTCCTGTGGAGTGTGCTCTGGGTGTATGGGGTGTCCCGGACACTCTGGTACGGGCTCTTCGGTCCCTATACAACCGGTGTCAGAGTTTGGTTCGCGTTGCCGGCAGTAAGTTGAATACGTTTTCAGTGAGGTTTGGACTCCGCCAAGGCTGCCCTTTGTCACCGATTCTGTTAATTACCTTCACGGACAGAATTTTTAGGTTCAGCCGAGGCGTTGAGGGTGTCCGGTTTGGCAATGTCAGTATTATGTCTCTGCTTTTAGCAGATGATGTAGTTCTGATGTCTGCATCAAGCCGCGATCTTCAGCTCTCACTGGAGCGGTCCGCAGCCGAGTGTAAAGTAGCTAGGATGAAAATCAGCACCTCCAATTTGAGACCATCATCCTCAGTCGGAAAAGGGTGGAGTGCCCTCTCCTACCCTGATCTATGGTCATGAGCTTTGGGTCATACCCGAAAGAACAAGATTGCGGATACAAGCGGCCGAAATGAGTTTCTTCTGCATGGTGTCGGGGGTCTCCCTTAGAGATAGCGTGAGAAACTCGGTCATCTCCGCATAGAGAGGAGCCAGAAGAGGTGACTCTGCCATTTGGATAGGATGCCCCCTGGACGCCTCCATGGTGAGGTATTCAGGGCACATCCCACTGGGAGGAGGACACGCTGAGGAGAATATGTCTCTCGACTGGCCTGGGGACGCTTCGGGATCCCCCCGGAACAGCTGGACGAAGTGGCCGGGGAGAGGGAAATATGGGCTTCCCTGCTTCGGCTGCTGACCCCCACGACCCGACCTTGGAAAATGCGGTAGTAAATGGATGGATGGATGAATGGCTTGTCCCCCCCCCCCCAAAAAAAGGCTGAAAAGTGATGACACATGGTAAAAGGTTTACATTCACTTTCATGCTGCTGGCCCCTCGGTAAAACCAACAACGGAACAGAGCAGTTGCAGAATGAGGAAGCAACGGATAATATTGTAGGAACGTTGGTTGATTGTGTATTAATCATTTCTTGGAGAAATGGAGGCAAAAGCGAGTGCAATACTTGGTAGCAACCAGCAGTGGCTCTGTCGATTCAGTGCAAACTACTGGTCTCATAAAAAACAACATAATGCTAACTAAGGCACACGGAACAACAGTGTTGTGAAGATTACTTGGGAAATGTAGTTGGTTACAATTGCAAGTTACCCTGTTGAAAATGTAATAGTAGTGTAATATAACTCTTTCAATTACTTTCTCAAAGTAATATAACGAATTACATTTCATTACTATCCTTAATTTCAAATGAATGTATCAACAGGACCCTTAGATGTTTCCTTTTAAAAGTGAATTAAAACCGTAGATCATTACTTTGGAATTGAGTGCATATTTGTTCTTTAGACAAATAATAAACTGAGAACAAAATATGATGAAATGTAAATAATTAATAAAAATTTATAGGTTGCGTTATATGTGTATAGCATGTGAAAACATGATACCATGTTGACCTAATGACAAATGAGCACAATTTAGACAATATCGCTTCTTATGACATAACTTATTGTTCCATCAAAAGACCAAAATTATAAAGATGAACTGTTCAAAAATCATTGTTATTGTATGTGTTCAAAAGCATGAGTCTAATCTTTTCCAAATTTCAGACAAACAAATAGATTATACCACAAGGTGGTGCTTCAAGGTCATATTTGGAAAAATTTTATGTTTGAGACTACGACAGAATGACACAGGACGAGCCACAGGGTGGAAAATGTTCACCTGTTAAACATGTCAATGGGGGGGGTTGCTGCCAGACATTTGTAATTTTCCACTGCTGCGCTTAAACTTGAAATAACATTGTATTACTTTGTGAATATATTAATCAACGGGGCGGTGCCCTATGCAGTCGCACACTTCGCACAATTTCTGCCACTGCATGTTGTAAGTGCTTGCAGATTAATTATCACATATATAAACAAGTTTAGTCAGTTAAATTTTGTATTGATTGCATCACAAATGCCTCTAAGACATTTGAAAAGAGTTCAGATCAATGAGACAGGCGTTTCTGGAGGGTGCATGGTGACACAGACGGACTTTGATGTGCACTGCTGGCCGTCACGGCAGACACCCGCCGTCAATCACGACGGTGTGTTCGTACTCTTTTATCAGACTTGAAAATTTGATAGAAGAGTTTTGCACTATGACGTTATAAAGGGTGTTAGATTTTGTGACAATGAAGGCTTTTTGTACTTTCATGGGTCTCGGCTGACCGCGGACTTTGTTGGGCACTGCTGGCTGTCACGGCAGACACCTGCCATCATGACATTGTGTTCGTACTATTTTATCAGGCTTGAAAGTTTGATAAAATAGTTTTGGACGATGAAGCTAAACAGAGGTGTGATTTTGTGGGATTCAAGGCTATTTGTACGGTCATGGGGCATGCACGGTATATTAAATTAGCAATCAACGATAAATTTGGGGTGCTGTAGCTGTTGTTTTCATGTCAGAGTGCAAAGCAACGGTATATGATTGCTTGGGTTCATGGGTATTGCAATGTCACTTGCTGACAGAGGTGGGTAGTAACGCGCTATATTTACTCTATTACATTTACTCTAGTAACATTTTCGATAAACTGTACTTGTCAGACTACTTTAAATGCACTGTAATTTTTACATTTAATTGAGTATTTTTGTGACAAAGGAGCGATACTTTTACTCCGTTACAAGAGCGACATGCCGTGCGCTACTTTTATTTATCCATTCTATTTTTAGACTCCATCTTCGACTTCCGCATAGGGTGTGGTTGCGCCAATCCAACGTCATCACTAATGTCATTTGACTCCATTTCACCAATCAGATGACACAAAGCAGTCACATGACTGCGCATGTTGCCTTTTTGAGCCAATCAAAATGACTCATTTTGGGGGGAAAAAACAGCCACGGGAGTGTTCTTACTTTACAGACTCCAAAAAACAACAGCTTTGTCATGCAGCTCTTAAATTGTGACTGCCCAAACTTGGATATTTCAGCCCACTTCTAACTTGAGAAAACACCTTGCGGGAAGTTGCAGATGTTTCGATTGTTGTTTTGGCAGTGGATATGGCAACATTATCCCTATCCTATGGTGTCGCACATGCACACACAATCTCTAAGTCTGGTCAGCCAACAGCTTCTTAATGAAGTCATTTAAGTGAATAAAGCAAATAATGTTTCTGTAGGGCCCAATGCATGTGTTTTTTGGTTTTTGGGCAGTTAAAAATGGAAATGGTGGCAGGTGTGTGTTGACTCCCATATATTATTATTTTTTTTATTTTATGTGATGTGATGTTATGTGATGTTCATGCTACACCGTATCGGTTTTGGTGATGAAAAAGGGGTGTTCCAGAGGCTATTAGTTATTTCCAATTGCTCCAAAATGGATTGATACTGTTGGAAATGCCTGCCAGCATAATTGTCTTGAGCAAAAAATACATAAAGTCAACATATTAGTGAAATATGGACCATTAAGACCCCATACCTCCTTTAAGTACCACAAATCAGCCAACACGCTGCAACGGAATAACTGTGACGCTGTATTGGGTTTCTAGGCTCCGCAGACAATATACTGTATTGTATTATTTTGTATTGAACCACAAAAACATGGTGCGATCATCAAGAAAGAGGCGGATGGCCACAAAAAAGAAGAAACGAGTGAGAATAAGGAGTGTGTGGATATTTTGAGAGGATGTGTTGGCAATGATTGAGCGCCCCATTCCCTGACTGCACTGTGCATTTTGGCTTTTGAGACTCCATGCGTGACTTTATAGCTACAGGTAAATATGAAATTATACATATTGTTAGATATTATTGTAAAACACAATATATGTAACTGGATATACAGTATGGATACGGCAATGTGGCTTGGTGGCAACTGCTGGCTAGCTGGGTCTCGCTTACATTTCGGGGTTTTAAGTGTGGAAAGCTCATGCACATTTTGGATTGGCTGTTCCAACTGCAACGTTGCAATGCTGTGCAACCAGCGATTCAAATTTCTAATAGCAGCAACACCAGTGGCCAACCGTAGGCCACTCTTGAAAACTAATTGCAGAAACCTGCACGCTGTGCAACAGTTCAGTCGCTTTCAGCCGTGTCGCTCGGTGTACGGCGGGTTTAAGACCTTCAGCCTCACTGATCTCCACTGCGGCTCAACTCCTCCAGGCGGCATTATTCTGATCAGTGAGACACTAGCATGAAAAAATGTGTTCAAAACATTCAGAGAGATATTTTCCCAACAACTGATTGCAACTTAACACTGATAGACAGTAAATAGAGTTTTTCAAGGTTTTCAAGTTGGCACACATTAAAATCCGTCCGTACTCATGTAACCGTCTTCTACGGAAAATCAATATTCAGTGTTTGAGTGTCACGATTTGTAGCCTATTTTCTTTTATAACTTGACGGCTCACACTGTACTTTGGGGTAATGTGTGTTTTCAAAAGATTTCTGCATCATCCTCAGGAAGAGGTCACAGAGAACGATGTCAATTGTACAATTTAATTAAGTTAACGACTCATCAAAGTGTCTCTGTTAATCGTCTGTTTATCTGGTTTGTATTCGGCCTTTCATGTCACAAGAACCAAAATGGTCAAAGAGAACATGTGAGTTTTGACTTGAGAAAGCTGCTCAGAACAACAAATTCAATTATCATGATAGAATTCAGCTCAAAAACCATCTAAACTATAAATGAGCGCTATTCACGTCAGATGACTCGTGTTATCAGGGGTAATGTTATTTGCAAAAATCCTACGCCTCCTTTAAACATGATCAAATGTTTACAAAAGGGTTTAATTTGAGAAAATCCAATCAAAGAATGTGGTGTTTATTCTGCCTCTACGTCATTGACCATTTTTCTCCATGGTGGCTTATGGTGCTGTATCATTGATGCAAACATTATCTTCAGTGTGCACATCTTCTGTTACTCAGTTATTACTTATGCAATAATTTGTCTTCTTATTTCCCCCGGAGGGATGTGTCCTCCTGGGTCAGGTTTTGCTGCATCCTGCAAGGGATCCTCAAACTTTCAGAGGCTCACAAAGATCCCATTCTCTTCTGTGTTGCTCTTCTTCATCACCCAGCTCCAGGGTATAGCGGATCTGCTCCAACCCTGACATTGTCTGGCAAAGTCCCATATTCAATTTTCCTTGCATAAGCCATTTCATTGAGCTGCAGCGGGAATTCCTTTACTGGGTTTTCATCTGTGTACTTGGTTTGGAAACACATTTGAAACAAAGCAAGGCTGTCAAAGGAAAATATTGAGGATCTTGCGTACATACAAGTTTTGTAGCACGTCATTTTTTTCTTTGTGCTCTTTGGCATTGGATTTGTCCATTCAGATTCCTACAGACGGTGATTGTAAGTGATCCAACATTTCTCCCCTGGATATGTAATGCTTTGAGCGCCATTAGGAATTCTGGATTTTCCCCATCAGGAATGTCAAGTGAACAGGAAAGAGGGGGGAAACTAAAGGAGCCCTGTATCCACAGCAGACAAATAACAATGGATAATAAAGAGCCAAAATCAGATCCAACCCAACCAGAGGTCCTGTGGATAATTCGTTGGTTCTGTATTGGTGTAGGAGCTTTCCACTTGTCAGTCCATATCAAATGTGTCTGCTACCATATCTGCAACTTCATCTCTGTGTTTACGGTCATGGTTTAGCTTATCATCATAACCATGTCAATGGTTTATGGAGTGATCAGAATCAGAATCCGAATCAGAATCATCTTTATTTGCCAAGTATGTCCAAAAAACACACAAGGAATTTGTCTCCGGTAATTGGAGCCGCTCTAGTACGACAACAGACAGTCAATTGACAGAGAACACTTTTGAGACATAAAGACATTGACAAAATAAAACAGTCACTGAGCGATAAAGGGTTGCTAGTTATCTGGTAGTGCCGGTACATTTTATTTTCATTTTTTTTTGACAATTGTGCAAAAAGATGCAGAGTCCTCTAGCACTTAGAGCAATAGTCCGGTGCAATGACCATTGCGCAAAGACTTCAGCGAGTGGTGCGATAATCTGGGACAATGTTGATTGTGCAAATGTTGCCGATACTCCTCAGTCAGTGTGCAAATGGAGCAGATGCTACTCTGGCATGAGTGGCCAGTATTGGTCAACAACAGATATGCAAATAGTGCAGCGTGGTGAGACTACTACAGTGAGTGCATGAGTAGTATATAATTGGCCTGACAGAAATGTGACAACAAACCCAAGACAATACGTGCTGTTGCTCTGTTCTGAAATAAATCCTTTTTATTAGCCATGCAAAAGATATTTAAATGAACCATAAAGGGGGGTAAGCTTTGAAATGAAAATATTTAATAATAATATTAAATTATTGTTATTAATTCGGCGGCACGGTGGGCGACTGGTTAGAGCGTCAGCCTCACAGTTCTGAGGACCCAGGGTTCAATCCCCGGTCCCGCCTGTGTGGAGTTTGCATGTTCTCCCCGTGCCTGGGTGGGTTTTCTCCGGGCACTCTGGTTTCCTCCCACATCCCAAAAACATGCATTAATTTGAGACTCTAAATTGCCCATAGGTGTGCATGTGAGTGCGTATGGTTGTTTGTTTGTATGTGCCCTGCGATTGGCTGGCAACCAGTTCAGGGTGTACCCCGCCTCCTGCCCGATGACAGCTGGGATAGGCTCCCTAGTGAGGAGAAGCGGCTCAGAAAATGGATGGATGGATGGATGTTATTAATTCATCAAACATAAAAGATCTGTGATGTCTTGATAATGTCAGATGATGTTTTTCACCCTTCACTGTTTTCCACAAGTTGTCCATTTGTATTAACAGTGACTCTAAAATTATGCAAAAGTTTTGAAATTAAGCTCGAGGACATAATTTGTCACACGTGCAGTATATAAGAGGCTATGGGGATAATACACCAGCCTTAATTGAGCTAAAACGTTACAATTTAGTTAGCTCCAGTGGCGTCACTAGGTTTTTAGATTCTAGATTTTTAAACAATATAATACTGGGTAAAACTTTATATTTCAGTCTGTTTTTTAAAATAGTACACAAACACAGGAAGTGTGTTTACAGCGTTAACCACAAAAAAGATAACAAATATGGACACATAGTTACAGTGTATGCAAAACTGTATGGAAAAAAGGCACCGTGTTGCCACAGTCAGCCAAGCCCATCATTTTCAGTCAACAAATAATTACAGAGAATAATTTTCCTTCAAGGAGTTCACAATGGAATCGAAATCAAATTAACAGCTGCAATTGCCAGCTACGTTGTGGGGGGAAGCATCAACCAATGAACATCTTTTTTAAGGGTGGTTAATAGGTCAATCATTCTGTTGTGACTGAGATGCTGAAGTGTGTCTTTTTTGTTTGACATTACTGCAAGACTGTGAATTTTCCCTCTTCAGGATACGTTGAAGAACATTTCATTAATAACTGATCAATATAGAGGCTAACTTTGGCTCAGAATAACTGTTTGCTCCCCAATACATACTCAAAGATTATATTTTGGGTGGATGTGTGACTGAAATGGTAGGAGAAAAATATTACTCAATTACTTTAAAAATAAATGATAAATATTAAAGTAGTCTTGAAAATATCTGGGACAGGTTAATTTGGCTGATATTTATCTCTTGGCTCTCTCCACTTTCTAATCATTACTCTCTCGAATAAAATTGCAAGTTAAATAAGTCTTATACAATGAACCCTGACTGAAACGTTACATATTTTTTATCCATATTGAGTTCCATATGATTCCTAGAGGCGGCACGGTGGGCGACTGGTTAGCACGTCCGCCTCACAGTTCTGAGCACCTGGGTTAAAATCTGGCCTAGCCTGTGTGGAGTTTGCATGTTCTCACCGTGCCTGGGTGGGTTTTCTCTGCATGGATGGTAGGTTAATTAGCGACTCTAAATTGCCTGTAGGTGTGAATGTGAGTGCAAATGCTTCTTTGTTTATGTGTGTCCTGTGATTGGCTGGCAACCAGTTCAGAGTTTACCCCGCCTCTTGCCCAGAAGATAGCTGGGATAGGCTGCAGCATGCCCGCGACCCTAGTGAGCATAAGCGGTATGGAAGATGAATGAATGAATGAATGAATGAATGAATGAATGAATGAATGATTCCTAGACTGTGTCACAAATGGCTTCATGCTGTGAAATTCTTTAGACTCCTATTTCCAGTAGAGGTCGCCCCCTTGTTACTCTCTCTACTCATCTGTCCTGATTCCTACAGTTTAATATGGGTGGTTAGTGGTGGTGGTTAATGATGATGATGATCCATCCATCCATCCATTTTCTGTACCGCTTATCCTCACTATGGTTGTGGGCATCCTGGAGCCTATCCCAGCTACCTTCGGGCGAGAGGCGGGGTACACCCTCAACTGGTTGCCAGCCAATCGCAGGGCACATATAAACAAACAACCATTCAGACTCACATACACACCAACGGGCAATTTAGAGTCCTCAATCCACCTACCATGTATGTTTTTGGGATGGAGGTGGAAACAGGAGTACCTCGAGAAAACCCACTGCAGGCATGGGGAGAACATGCAAACACCACACAGGCAGGTCTAGGATTTGAACCCCGGTCCTCAGAACTGTGAGACAAATGTGTTAACCAGTCAGTACCATGCCACCAGATGATGACGACGATGATGATGATTATTATTATCCATTATACCCTCTATCCATTTTCTTAACCGATAATCCTCACCAGGGTCACACGTATCCTGGCCCCTATCTCAGCTGACTTCCGGAGAGAGGCGGGGTACACCCTGGACTGGTCGCCAGCCAATCACAGGGTACAAAAAAAAGAACACCATTCAGACTCACACCTACGGACAATTTAGAGTCTTCAATTCACATGCACGTTTGTTGGAATGTGGGATGAAACCAAAGAAAACCCACGCAGGCACAGGGAGAACAGGCAAAATCCACACATTGATGCCAGATTTGAATCCAGGAACTCAGAACTGTGAGGCGGATATGCTAACCAGTCACCCACCGTGCTACCTATTATTATTATCATTAATAATAATAATAATATTATTATTATCCACTGATGACAACTATAAGTGAATGAGCTCCTGTTTCATGGTGTGAATTCATGCATAACATTCACTCTATAACCTCCTTCACTTGTATGTAAACAACCAGGAGCGTAGCAATGAATGATAAGATGCTGCTTCACAATATAAACAGCCGGGAGCCTCACAATACAGGGCTGACTAAAAGGAGCATGAGCAAAGGAACGAAGGATGAAAGTAAGTCTTCATCACTGCTGGTAGTAACAAGTTACTGTAGTTAGCGCCGGCCCCCAGCTAACAGCAGAAAGTCCCATGCTACGACTACTTAGCTTGTCAATTACAGTGGCTCCCACATACTTACGCTTTGGTGCCCTTCAACTCACTTATCCTCATATTAACAAAAAATAATTCCATTCCATCCATTTATTTTCCAACTGTTTATTTTTTATTTTTTTGGTGGTGGGAGGGGGGAGGGGACCAACCCAAAGACGATTATTGGTGGTTTATGCCTGTATCCCTGTTTATTTCTGACTTTTTTGGGTTTAAAATATTATTTTCTTTGAACAAACAAAACATTTAGGTGTGCTTAAGGACACTTTAAACGGGCTGAAGCCCCTGATTTCACTGGTGAGCTCCAATAGAGGAGGTGGATCAGAAACTCTACCATTACCTTCAAGATACTGAATGCTATCATCATAAAGTTGCACCAACAAGGCCAAAAAATGTCTAAAATTTGATCCACCACAGAGAAGTGTTTTAAAAAAGCCTGCCAAATTTGAATGAATGAAAAAAATAAATAAATCACCATTTATGTAAAATAAGGCTCTAAAATCATGATAAATAAGGCACGCCCTCAAGCTGCAGGACTGTATGGGCATGTCCGCTGAAGGCGCTGGAGACAGCCCTTCACACGTTAATCAAAAGCGTTTGCTCGTACGGTGTGCGCTCAAGTGTCTGTAGTCAACTACTGGCTGAATAACGTGTGCCACTGTGATTATGGTTAATATGGTTAACTTTCCCCCTCCTTGAGCCGTCACCTTATCGTGGTGGAGGGGTTTGTGTGTCCCAATGATCCTACGAGCTAAGTTATCTGGGGCTTTATGCCCCTGGCAGGGTCACCCATGACAAACAGGTCCTAGGTGAGGGACCAGACAAAGCACGGCTCCAAAAACCCCATATGATGAGAAAAATTATTGTATCGCGTTTTCCTTTGCCCGGACGCGGGTCAACCATCTGGAGCCAGGCCTGGAGGTGGGGTTTGGCACAGCCTGAAAGGGTAACGTGGGTCCCCCTTCCCATGGCGCACCACCTGTGGGAGTGGCCATAGGGGTCGGGTGCATTGTGAGCTGGGCGGTGACCGAAGGCAGGGACCTTGGCGATCCAATCCCTGGCTACAGAAGCTGGCTCTTCCACTCTGGAGTTTCCCACGGTGAGAGGTACCGAGCAGGTGGGGGTATACTTATTGCGCCCCGGCTTGGTGTCTGTACATTGGGGTTCACCCCGGTGGACGAGAGGGGACCCGTCCCCCCACCCGAAGGTGGGGGGACGGGTCCTGACTGTTGTTTGTGCCTATGCACCAAACAGCAGTTCAGAGTACCCACCCTTTTTGGAGTCCTTGGAGAGGGTGCTGGAGAGCGTTCCCGCTGGGGACTCCATCGTTCTGCTGGGGGACTTCAATGCTCACGTGGGCAATGACAGTGAGACCTGGAAGGGTGTGATTGGGAGGAACGAAACCCGAGTGGTGTTCTGTTATTTGACTTCTACGCTCACCACGGATTGTTCATAAGGAACACCATGTTCAAGCAGAAGGGTGTCCACACCTGCACTTGGCACCAGGACACCCTAGGTCGCAGATCGATGATCGACTTTGTGGTCGTGTCATCGGACTTGCAGCCGTATATCTTGGACACTCGAGTGAAGGGAGAGGCGGAGCTGTCAACTGATCACCACCTGGTGGTGAGTTGGCTCCGATGGTGGGGAGGCCCAAACGTATTGTGAGGGTCTGCTGGGAACGTCTGGCAGAATCCCCTGTCAGAAGGAGTTTCAACTCCTTCTGACAGGGGAAGTTTCAACTCCTTCTGACAGAACTTCACCCACGTCTCGGGGGAGGCGAGGGACATTGACTCAGAGTGGACCATGTTCCGCGCCTCCATTGCTGAGACTGGCCGACTGGAGCTGTGGCCATAAGGTAGTTGGTGCCTGTCGTGGCGGCAATCCCCGAACCCGTTGGTGGACACCAGCGGTGAGGGATCCCATCAAGCTGAAGAAGGAGTCCTGTCGGGCCTTTTTGGCCTGTGGGACTCCTGAGGCAGCTGATGGGTACTGGCTGGACAAGCGGAATGCAGCTTTGGTAGTTGCTGAGGCAAAAACTCGGACGTGGGAGGAGTTTGGTAAGGCAATTGAGAACGACTTCCGAAAGGCTTCGAGGAAATTATGGTCCACCATCAGGTATCTCAGAAGGGGGAAGCAGTGCATCATCAACACTTTGTATAGTGGGGATTGGGCACTCCTGAGTGTGGGTGTGTTTCAACTACAGGGAGATCACACTCCTCAGCCTCCCTTGTAAGGTCTATTCAGGGGTGCTGGAGAGGAGGGTCCGTCGGGAAGTCGAATCTCAGATTCAGGAGTAGTAGTGTGGTTTTCGTCCTGGCCGTGGAACAGTGGACCAGCTCTACACCCTTGGCAGAGTCCTCGAGGGTGGATGGGAGTTCACCCAACCAGTCTACATGTGTTTTGTGGACTTGGAGAAGGTGTTCGACCGTGTCTCTCGGGGGTGCTTCGGGAGTATGGGGTGCCGAACCCCCTGATATGGGCTGTTCGGTCCCTGTATGACCAGTGCCAGAAGTTTGGTCCATATTGCTGGCAGTAAGTCGGACTCGTTTCCGGTGAGGGTTGGAGTCTGCCAAGGCTGCCCTTTGTCACCGATTCTGTTCATAACGTTTATGGACAGAATTTCTAGGCGCAGCCGAGGCGGAGAGGAGGTCCGGTTTGGTGACCTCAGTATTGCATCTCTGCATTTTGCAGATGATGTTGTTCTGTTGGCTTTCATCAAGCCGTGGTCTCCAACTCTAACTGGAGCGGTTCGCAGCCGAGTGTGAAGCGGCTGGGATGAGAATCAGCACCTCCCAATCTGAGCGATAGGGTGAGAAGCTCGGTCATCCGGAAGGAGCTCAGAGTAGAACTGCTGCTCCTCCGCATTGAGAGGAGCCAGATGAGGTGGCTCGGGCATCTGAGTAGTAGCACTGCCTTGCTCATTTTCTCACATCCTGTCCTGCCCTTTTCTGTCCTCTCTTGTCTGGTTCTCTTGATTTGTTATTACATGTCCTCACCGGGTGTGTGTCCCCATGCCCCAATCTACAAATAACTGTTGTAATGTTAATTGTGTTCAAATAGCTAGACTGTCTAACTATTGTTCTGCTGTGGTTTTCACCCCTAGTCCCCTTGTCCACTCTGTGTGTCCTCTAAAACCCCTTTCTCTCTGTCTGGATTTTCAATAAACATCAGAATAATTCCAAGCCATCCATCCAATTTCTGAGCCGCTTCTCCTCACTAGGGTCACGGGCTGCTGGAGCCTATCCCAGCCATCGAACCGGTCGCCAGCCAATCGCAGGGCACATCAAAACAAACAACAATTCGCACTCACATTCACACCTACGGGCAATTTAGAGTCTTCGATCAACCTACCACGCATGTTTTTGGGATGTGGGAAGAAACCGGAGTGCCCGGAGAAAACCCACCCAGGCATGGGTAGAACATGCAAACTCCACACAGGTGGGGCCAGGATTTGAACCCCAGTCCTCGGAACTGTGAGGCAGATGTGCTAACCAGTCGACCACCGTGCCGCCTATTTAATAAATTACATTATTAAAATGTGTTTGTATTGATGTATTTATTTAAGGAAACGTAATCTTCTCGTGAAAAATACTACTTTTGTCACGAAATGGATGGAGACTGGACCCAAAAGCAGGAGGAGGCTGAGAGGTTGTGATGCACAGTTTATTGAAAAAGGGAAAAGTAGATTGTCCTTGAGGCGCGCTGGCGGGTTGTGGAGGCAGGGAATGCGTGGTAGGAGGTGATTAGGGCAGGGGGCTGGCTTGGCAGCGTGGGGGTAGAAATTCACTTGGCGACGAACACAGAGGGAACAACGAGGATAAGGAGAGGCACAGAGGTCAGAAAGGAGACGAGGAATTGTGTAGCTTATGTGGAGACTGGGGAGCTGTTGTACCACTGGAGAAGCTGTAATACTCTGGGTAGGTTTTCTGGGATCAGGCAGACTTAAATGCAGGTGGTAACAAGGGCTGATTCGTGACAGGGGCGAGGCCGAGGAAGGTGCTGGAAAAAGAGAGGGGAGGGGAGAGAGATAGAGCAATAGGGCGCAAAGCGCCACCCAGGCTCCAACAGTAGAACTGCAAGATGCCTCAAAATAATTTTCAGTGCATCCACAGCATTCACAGCCTGTGACATTTGCAGAGAATGCCGCCCAGGGCGGTTGCCCCAGTCACCCATATCAAAAACTGCCACTATAACGCAGGACTGGATGGACAAACAGCTTTTGGAATAGAGGAGATCCAGTTTTATTCCCTCTTGTTGCAGAGTCTACAAGTCTCAAATGACCAGTATGAGGGTGTAACCAAAATGTTTGTGAGTCTACCAGTTGAATGATCTGTAAGAAGCTTTGAAACCATGTGAACGTAAATAATTAGCCTCAAAAGAGATTTGCCACCTGCCTGCCTGAGTCACAAATTATGTTATAATGCACCACAAACTCAATAATTGCAAAAATGACCTTTTGGTAGTTATTAGCAGTGCAATGTCACTGGAAGTACTTCAATTTAAATATAGTTCACCAGTATTTTATGTGGCTTACAGAGGAACCAGTGTGCAAATGCGTCCCTAACCTGGTGATATTGCCCAGAGAGTCCTCCCAATATATCACATTAAACTCTCTGTAAACATTAGGTTTATTTGAAAGACATATTCAGTTATCTCTAATTGTACTTGTCTCAAACCAAGGTCATCTGACAGGAATCCCACAAGACTGTTGCGGCAGTTCAGATAGAACTTAAGCTCAAACTATATTGTAATTCCATATAATTGTTCCAGTACTTGTGCTGTGTGTTTCGATCAAAAGACAGTATTTAACTGTCAGAAAACTGACAGTGAAATACACTGAAGACTGAACTGTCACACATTGACTGGACTGCAATAAAATGGAATGAACAATTATTAAAAATACCACTCAATGTCAATAACTTTGCTTCATATCTTAGGTCATTAAAGTTGGCTGATACAGTATGTTTACAACTGCACGATAGTGTCTCACCATGACTGGTCATCACATTTCAGTGCATATTGATTTATCAACATTTGGAAATATAAAAAGATGGCAAGATACACGCACTGCGTAAAATGAGACTGAATGATCCAAAATCTCAACTCGGACTGTTACATTTTGTCTGTGTCATCTATTGGATGTTGGAATTGTGTGGTACAATTTTGGTGCCCATGGACACACTGTAATCATATGACAGGGGTTTTGGTCGCACAAAATAATTACTCCACTGAGGAAAACTGTATTATGAACATCATCCAGATCACACTCTGCTAAAACTACAATAAACCAAATGCACTTACTCAATCCAGCAAGTCTCCATTTTCAAACTCAGCACGACTGTTATGCAATTTAGTAGTGGAGTAGTAAGTGCCCTTATCCAGGGCACCCCAGTAGTAAGTGGAGTAATAAGTCAGAAGATATAGAAGATAATCATGGAATTTTGAGGAGTTGTACCCTCAACCTGAATTTGATCCTCTGTCTATTGGATTGAAAACCCTGTGCACTGATCACACCCATTTGGAATGTTTAGTCAGCCGCATCACATATT
Organism: Phycodurus eques; assembly: GCF_024500275.1. Classification (NCBI taxonomy): domain Eukaryota; kingdom Metazoa; phylum Chordata; class Actinopteri; order Syngnathiformes; family Syngnathidae; genus Phycodurus; species Phycodurus eques. The sequence continues at coordinate 8,592,398 of NC_084532.1, read as the reverse complement.
CACACCCTACACATCACCATTAATAAGAACCAAACAATTCTACCAGCAAATTAATGTGAAGAATTTGACATGCAATCAGGTGTTATGTAGATGTTCAAATGAGTACAAACCCAAATACACATCTGTGACGCCATATTTAAATGCTTTTCAGAACAGTCGTGGGTCATAAATAATCTCAGGCTATGGGAAGACTGCATTTGTAGGATCCTTTGAATTGGAACAGTATTCATGCAGTAGACCACTAGCGACCTTCAAATAAAGCCTCAGAATTAGGAAACATCAATTGACTGATTATTAGTTGAGTGCTTTTTGTATTTTTTTCCTGCAGCATTGCTACCAGTCTACCTTTTAATGTAATTAAGCCATTACAAATTTACCAGATAAAATTACTTCCAGAGGTGCATTGACTGCTTTCCGCACTGTCAAATTGTGAAAAGAAAATTATGCTCACGAAAATGATAATAAATAGTATCAGTTTCTTCTTTGTTACATAGGCTCGTAGGATATATCTAGTTGTTTTTTTAAAATTTCGATGTTCAGAGCCTATTCCAGATTTACAAATTTCTGTTGTTTGTCTGCTGTGTTGATCATTTTTTAAGACAATTTTAGATGTTCTACAGTATATAGTTCTCTGGCATCGTTTGTAAAACTGTAAAACTTGTTTTATTAATTTCCTCTTATTCAAGTCTCACATGAGCATAATAACAGGGCTTTGGTTTGTTACAAAATTGGGATGACATCATTTAGAGAAAATGTCACCTTGTGGCAACACTAAATTCAACCAGAAATGAGGTTAGACTCGACCATAGACCCATTCTCTCATCCTCTTATTGTCTGTCAGTCTGTCATCAGCCTTCATCATATTGGATTAGAAGATGAACCAAAGATGAACCCTGTTGAATTTTAGGTGCATAGCTAACAAACTGGAGACTGCTCATTGACGTTACATATGTAGAATTGCTGTTACTTAAAAAGAAAAAACAAATATTTTGGTGATAGACAGTTAACTCCGCCGGGGGAGCAATAGCACACTTCTGGCAGTGAGTTGTTGCCCTCTCTTGTCCTGATCATTTGTTGACTGAATGTCTCTGTTGTCCACCCGGTGGCAGGATCATATTAAGAGGTTCATCCCAGATGTATGACTGCAGTGACAATGAAATATTGGTGGGAAGGATGAGATTTTGTTCTTGTTTATGTCCTTTTTCTGACAGATAGATGATCTTTGAGGGAAATATTATTTTGTACTGTTTCCACAGTTGACTGTTTCTTGCCCACCTCTATGATGCCATCCCAATTTGGATGATAGAAGTGAAAGCTGAGCAGCAGGACAACAGAAATATGCCTGAAATGTCATGCACACGAGAATTGTATTGACATATTTAAATGGGCAATAAACAGTATATTATTGAAATTATGTAAAGGAGACGTGCATTTTTTCCCTACATTTGAAAATAGTTCCCAGGTGTCTTAATAACAAGTCTGTGACTGTCTGTGCTTTTGTCACAATATTCCAATGATCAGAAATTATACAATACTGTAAACATTGTTCTTCTACATCCATCCATTTTCTTCTGTTTATCTGAGGTTGGGTCACAGGGTCAGCAGCTCAAGCAGGGAAGCCCAATCTTTCCTTTCCCCAGCCACTTTGTCCAGCTCTCCAGGGGGGGGAAGATCCCAAGGCGTTCCCAGGCCAGCCGAGAGACGTAGTCTCTCCAGCGTGTCCTGGGTCATCCCCAGGGCCTCCTGCCGGTGGGACGTTATGGACAATCCGTGACAAGTGCAGAAGTCCAATAACAGAACACCACTCGGGTTCTGGTCGAGGGGCTGTTCCTCTCAATCATGCCCCTCTAGGTCTCTCTGTCATTGCCCACGTGAGCATTGAAGTCTCACAGCAGAACGATGGACTCCCCAGCGGGAGCGCTCTCCAGCACCCCCTCTCAAGGACTCCAAAAAAGGTGGGTACTCTGAACTGCTGTTTGGTGCAGAGGCACAAACAGCAGTCAGGTCCCCCCCCCCCACCCGAAGGCCGAGGGAGGCTAACTAACCTTTCGTCCACCGGGGTAAAGCCCAGTGTACAGGCACTGAGCCAAGAGGTAATAAGTATACCCACACCTGCTCGGTGCCTCTCACTGTGGGCAACTCCAGAGGGGAAGAGAGTCCAAACCCTCTCAAGAGGACCTGTACCAGAGCCCTAGCTGTGTGTGGAAGTGAGCCCAACTATATTGAGTCAGAACTTCTCAACCTCGCACACCAGCTCGGGGTCCTTCTCTGCCAGAGAGGTTATATTCCACATCCTGAGAGCTAGCTTCTGAAACCGGGGTTCAGACCATCACCCAGCACACTGCGCACCCGACCCCCTTGGCCCCTCCCACAGGTGGCGAACCCATGGAAAGATTCTTCCGCTTGTCTTTCTGAAATTAGCCCATTTTGAGAGGGTGGCCCTGTCTCACGCAAGTCATATACTCACCCATATCTCATCCATACACTGCTGGGCGAATGGCAAGCCCGGCTTTTCGTTACCATGAGCATTGTAATCAAAGCAGCTTCTCTTTGCGGATGCAGAGTTCAGGGAAATAATGACACTCTCACATACATTTTCGGCAATAGGCAGATAACAATTTTATTTATTGTTGTTTAATTTCACACTTGATGTGTGGGCAGGCACTCCAGAAACTCAACTATTTGTATACAAGCATTTAAAAAGTAAATGTTATGTCCCCTTGATTATACTGTATGTTTCTAATAAATCATGCTTTTCAGATTCATTTCACAGCTCAATATTTTTAAAATATGATTGTCCAGATACTGTTGTGTGTGCTGCTAATCAACTTGTCAGATGCAGAGTTGAAGTTGTGTCCTTTGGCAATAAACTACAAGCACAATATCTGTCCATCCATCCATTTTCCATACTGCTTATCCTCACTAGGGTTGCGGGCATGCTGGAACAGGCACAGGGAGAACATGCAAACTCCACACAGGCGAGGCCAGATTTGAATCCAGGTCCTCAGAACTGTGAGGCAGATGTGCTAACCAGTTGACCATCTTGCCGTTAGCGCAATATTGCTTACAAATAAAACATCTAGACCTCCTAAAAGTAAGAAGCCCAAAATTGGGACGAGAGTGAAATATTTGTTTACTGGAGTGGAGTTCTGTGAGCTCTGGAGCGCAGACGATTTTGCTGCACTTACTGTTAAAGGGCACAACTCGGCAGAGATGAAATACTGTACTAGCTCCAGAGCAGTTAGAATGGGGTATTTATCCAGCTGTGCTTTGTTGAAGCATGTCTCCTAAAAAATATAATAGGATACGAATAAATAAAACCCAAAATGTGTTTTCTTATATTTCTGGAAACCCAATTTTAGTGTCACCAGCAGCTTGTTTGCTAATTATTTCACAGCTGGTTAGTTGCTCTGTATCTATGAACCGTGAGACTTTATTAACTATACTGCTCGGACATTTGCAAAATTGCTGCAGCACATCAATGTGCAACTTCAATTTATAATCTTCTATAAAATGTAACATAGACTAAACATGGACAAAGGTATCAATAAATAAATCAGTCTGGCGTTGGACTCAACCACTTTGTTTTGGTTCCGGCATTACTGTGCATGCACAAAAGCAAGGGTTATAAAGGCATTTTTGGATGAGTTAGAACAACCCAAAAAAAAAACACAAGTTCATATAAACAATTCATAATATTGTATCTGACAACTTTACAAAAGTATAACTAGACAAATCCCATTGACTGTTAAAGATTGTGTTTTAAAACACCAGGCAAATAAAACAAAATAGAATTGTAGTATGATGACTAGAAACTGAGTGATTCTTTTCAATGAAGTAAATTCCAATGAGAAGATAATAAACAAGTAAGTAGCATGATGTTTTGTTTGAACTATGCTTTTGCCAAACAGTCAGAAACATGTGACAGTGACAGTGGGGTTGATCATTTGTTCATGATTCATCATTCAAAACATCATCATGCCACTTACAACAGAGTGAGCTCTGTTTTGTCTCATACACGATGTCTTTACTCCACCGTCAGCATCATCCAACCGCTAACTGTAATTGTCCACTCTTAATGGCCAATGACATTATTTGATTTGTGAGGAAAAGCAGTATGAAAAATGGTTGGATCGATTTGAGACAAAGCGGCATAGTGAGCAATTTCTTACCCGAGCTTGCTGCGTTACTTATCTGTGAATGGTTGTTCCTTAGCATTTGGTGGCATTTAGGCGGCCCCGATTATGGGATAACTGCAGGTCATTTGTATGTTAATGACTCAATGACATGTACTTAAGTTAGGTGTGTGGCTGAATGCCTCGTCAGAGTTAAACACATAGGAAGTGCATAGATTAGACTGTAGATAAAATCTTGGTTAGTTCACGTAGCAGAATTGTTGTGGTTTGTCTTGATCAAAAACAAACATGGAAATTATAGCTGCAGAAATCTAGCTTGGTTGTAGTTTACGGGGGAAACTGCCATGACGATTTGACACATTGAGACATTTGTTGCATTTTGACCACTTTATAAACGTCTTAATTGAACATATTTAAAAAAACGAAACAAATCAACATAAGCTAGCCTATTGCGAAAATGGAAACAACAACAATAACAAGGCAACAATAAACAAGGAATGTACAATGTACATGTTCAAAAGGAGTAGGAAGAAGTAAAGAACTCATCAGGTCTTCTGAGTACATATCAGACTTGTATAATAGTAGTTTTCTTTATATAATGATAGGATTTTGGAAGGACTCAGGAGGACTCATGGAAGGACCTATTAGCTATGAGTGTTGTATGGGGCAGTACTGCTACACCCTGTGAGGGAAGGACAGGACAAGATAGGACAGAACAAGGACAGGAGAAGAAACACGCAGGACAAGGGTCGTGAACCCGGCTGTACAACTGAAGTGTGGTGGGAGTGACTATGTAAATTATAAAAGTCTATAGGACGAGAGTGTGAGTGAGGGGATACCCAAGCAATTCGCATATTCATGACTTATTTGTCGCAATAAGTAAGTGGCCCCACACCCAGTGAAAGAGTCCCAGGCGTGTGTGCCTGCAGACACATGCAAGTGAATTGACACTGTTTCGCATGCACAATGACTGACAGAAGTGTCCTGTAATTGCTGTGCCTGCACCGCGGAGGCTGAGGACCCAACCCAATCAATGGAGAGGCGGGATCGGGTCCAGGAGTCCACCCGTGAGCAGCCTGGCGGACGGGACACGTCCCACACCGAGGGACCCAGGGTGGTCCGCCGAACCCCACCGAGGCGACACGACAACCGGCCACCCGGAGCAGGCCGCAGGGACCCAATGCCCCCCCCCCCCCTCATCAATATCAGCAATAGGTGGCATGAAAATGTTTGGAACCTTGATATTACTTTCCTTTAAAACTCAGAGATTATTGCGTGCTAACTATGCAATTACCAGTCAACGCTGATATGTGCATACATACACTGAACAAAAATATAAACGCAACACTTTTGTTTTTGCTCCCATTTTTCGTGAGCTGGACTCCAAGATCTAAAACCTTTTCTACACACACAAAAGGCCATTTCCCTCAAATATTGTTCACAAATCTGTTTTAGTGAGCATTTCTCCTTTGTTGAGATAATCCATCGCACCTCACAGGTGTGGCATATCAAGTTGCTGATTAGACAGCATGAATATTGCACAGGTGTGCCTTAGGCTGGCGACAATAAAAGGCCACTCTGAAATGACTCCTATATGCTCACGAAAGAGAAAAAGCTTCACGTCACAAAACTGCAATCGTCAACGTAATTTATGTGGACATCTCTACATATGCCCACTGCAACCTCTGAAAATATCAGAATGATCACCCCAATATTTGGGATTTTATGGACGTTAACATTTTCCTTATTAGAGGACTGTCCACTCTCAGCCGGCGGAGCACGGACAAAAAAACAAAACTAAAAAAAAAAACACAGACAATGTACAACCCCAATTCCAATGAAGTTGGGACGTTGTGTTAAACAAATAAAAACAGAAACAATGATTTGCAAATCATGTTCAACCTATATTTAATTGAATACACTGCAAAGACAAGATATTTAATGTTCAAACTGATAACCTTTGTTTTGAGCAAATTATTAACTTAGAATTTTATGGCTGTAACACATTCCAAAAAAGCTGGGACAGGGTCATGTATTTTAGTGTTTATAGCTACTGCTGTATGAAACACTGCTTGTGACAATAAATATTGAAGTATTAAAATTAGATATTTAATCTTTGACTGGAGTAACCAGATCTTGAAATGTAGATGCGACAGTTTTTTTAATTACGTTTGAAATAATGCTTAAATTTTACCGATTTTGAGGAATAATTTTTATATGAAGTGATTCCAATCAATGATTGAGTCTTCATTTTATATTTAGACGACTACCAGCGGCAATTGTTGTAGACAAGCAGAGAAACCCTTCCCTAATCACAGCTGCTTTGTACCGCTTTGTTCATCCTTTTACGTACATTATTTAAAGTATGTATACTCTATATAGGCTTGTGTCCGCAACTTCCGGGTGAATTGGTTGTCACATTGTCTGGAGAGATCTCCCAGAAATCTTCCTGATGAGAGCGCAAGCATTGTTTTGGGGTCCTGGTCCAAGAGTCGCTGTGACTGATCAGTCTCAGCAGTCTCTGCCAGTGAGATAGGGCTTTTAGATGTCATCCTGGGTTCCTTTGTGATCTTCTGGCTGAGTGGTCACTGTGCTTTTGGGGTAATTTTTGGAGGCCGGCCACCGCTGGGAAGGTTCACTACTGTTTAATCTTTTCTTCCATTTGTGGATAATGGCTCTTACCATTGTTCACTTGAGTCCAAAACCTTTAGAAATGGCTTTGTAACCCTTTCCAGGCTGAATGCTGTCAATTTCTTTGCATCATAGCGTTTTGTTGCAGCTTTTTGAGATCTTTTGGCTGACTATTTAAATGATTTTGAAATGAACATGTCATGCGAGCGTTTTTTTTTTTTTTTTTTTTTAGGGCAAGGAAGGCAAAGCTAAACATGGAGGATCCAAGTGCAGGGAAGCGAGCAGGAATTACAAAAAAATTATTTAAAAAAAAAACCAGGCAAATAAGGCACATGGGGCAAAAATTAACAAAACGTCCCAAAAATAATGATCAAAGTAAAGAAACACTTGAGTAAAGACATGACTAGAGATATACCCGAGTGGAACAACTGACGACATAGGACAATGAACAGAAAAGAAATGAAAGAAACCAGGGAAGGAAATTGAAACAAATTGACGAGACAACAAGAGTGGCTGGAGGGAGCTGACTGGTCGACGAGAACAGGTGGACACAATAAGCAAATGAGTACAAGACATGAACAACATAGGACACAGGAAAACATGAAACAAATCTAAATATAATCTAAACTAGAACACACACCATGACAGTATTTCAGAGACAAATGTGTCTATCATGGCAATATATATTTTCAGGATTTTTTTGGAGTGTGGTGTTTTTAAATGTAGACTCAGAGCTTTACACAGATGTACGGTACAGTACTAAAAAATAGTATAGCTTGCAGTATAGTACTTAACTTTTCATATGATTTCTTTTCCCCCGCAAAATTGTTACTGTAGTTAACCTCCTCAACTTTTAAGAATTGGACCAGCACTGCCCAGTGTTTACTTATCTTTTTTAAGTATCTTCATCCCCTCCAGTGTGTTTAAGCGTGCTGTGTCCACGATTGTACCACAGGATTATCTGATTACCCCTCAATTTGACACTTGGCTCTTTGCACCTTCAGTGGAGGCGCATGGGGTGTGGTTGTCAAATACCCTATGATCTTCAGATGAAGTACAAACACCAATACATGTACAATTATTAATATAAGTGGGCTACAGAGTAGCTTGGCGGCTGGCAGTTGAATATGAATGTGTTTCTAATGGCTCATTTTATAATCACTCATACATTGTTTGTTGTTTTACAATAGTATAAACAGTTTTTCAGAAACCCTTGTGACATTGTTTTGATTTCACAAAAATCCCCAAATGTAATTTAAGAATGTAGGGTGGTGATTGTTATTACTCCCTTCCATCCACAGCCTTCTAAAAGAGAAGAAAGTTGACTGAATGTTCTATGCAAATGTTTGGTGTATTAGCATACACAGTTGTAATTAAAGCATAATTACAGAGACAAATGGTGCTGTGAAGCTCTGTGCCTTGGCTACGCAGTCTGTTTATCAGCAGCCCCTTGTTTAGTCGACTAAAACCGGTTTATATGAAACAAGGGCTGCCGACTGCTGCATTAATTGTTATCATTGCCTTGGAAAGCAAATAGCTGCCATAGCACTGCGGACTGTGAGAAGAGCAAGTCGAACAGGGACCGGGACAAATTAGTGTGGAAAATGAGAGTGTCGAAATTGGAGAGGGATTAGCACAGACGATAATGAAGCAATTAAAGAGTAAGCGCTCAGCACTCAGGTGCCTTTACTGAGCTGGTTCACTCCAGCTGCTTTCAGATGCTCTAATGCAAATATATCCCCAATGGTGAGTGGAGGTAACACTGTCCTAATGCATCACTGATGCAGAGAACAGCGAAAGGCATCACATCAAGCTGCAATATAATGCAATATGACAAAGTTCAACCCAATCATAGCATGATAGCACCTGTTGCGATATGATACAATGATACATTGTGATGGACAATAAAACCACATGAATAAACACACCTAATATTGCGGGCAATGCACAAATGGGTGGTGACTCGAATTGTCGTTTGAGTACACCCGAAAAAAAAAAAAAAGCGAACGTAAAATCTGAATTTTCATATTTAAGTCACAGACTTACCAAGCGCATTAGACACAAGTGTGAACTTCCTTGTTGTTACTCAATTTGGCCAACTTCTGCAAGCCAGAAGAGCTCCCATTTTCCTCGTGTGGCTCATCATAACCACAATGAACAACAACACTGATTAAAAATTTATTTAATTAAAAGACAAACACTTTACAGTACATTACTGTATGGTATGTGGTGAATAAGTTCATAATTTACAGAAATGTCTGAGTGTACTGTAATTTACTGTATGTTCCCAGCATGCATTGTAATATTCATGGCTCCACAGTCTTTCAGCATTTCGGTGGAAATAACAAGATGCGTATATAACAAGAGACACATGCAAGCAAATACAATAATACAAGAAAGAGAATGATCATCAAAAATAGAAATACTGAACACTAAGAATGTGGCACCATTGCAGAAAAGCATAGTTGTATTTGCTTCTATGATATTAGTAGTAGCAGTATGTTTTCATTGGAGGAAACTCATTGTAGAGGTCAAGCGACAGGAGCCAATCGCTGCTTTCGTAGAGTGTCACCTGATTCAGGAAAGTTAATCAACTAGTATTGAGCAAAAAAAATGATTCGCAGCTGGTGTATGAGTAAGATGTATCAAGTGGTTCATGACTCATGACTATGATAAGTCAAATTTCACTGAATGGTTTTCAAATTTCACTGAATGGTGAAATTTGACTTATCATAGCGGATCATATTGATATTCAGACAAACTATTGGACTGACTCTGCCCAGAGACAGGAGACAATGCAGGAGCAGGTGCAAGAAAGAAAAAAGTGAGAGAAAGGGATAAGGACTGTCTATGGCTTTGCCAGACATTCGTGGTTGGGGGTAATAAAGGCCCTCTCAAAGTCAACAGTTCAGAAACTCCTTTGTCCTGCTAAAAGAGCTTTTAATTTTTAACACAAACTTGCACTTAGGTATGCATGAACTTTGGTAAAATCCTGCGACATGTGTATAAAAGGTTTTAATAGATGACGGTCATGTGCTCCGCTGCCGGGTAATGATGTCAGCCCCTCCATCTCTGCCCCTCTCAGCCTCTTTTTTGGCCTGTTTGATGGAGGAGGGTCTAATGTAAATTTAATTTGGAGTGATATATGGCACGGGTGGCTGAGTGAATGGGGTTCTGGGTTTTGGGTGGCATGAGGGGGAAATTGGGTCTTATGAGAGAATGTAGAGAAGACTATCAGATGTGGGGGGCTGAGGAGGTGGGATGGCGGGTAGTCGGGTGTGTGGAAATGGAAGGACGAGGGGGGGGGGGGGGGTCTAAAGTATCTCTTTAGGCGGTTGTAGCAGCTGGACCAGGGTGCTGCCACTCTGCCAGCGCTGTCATGCTTAAGCAGGATTAATGACGATGTACATGGAGAACTTCTTCTTGCTCCAACACAACCACACACATATGCACACACTCCCACTGCCTCACACACTCGACCCCTGCCATGCCACATTTACCCTCAACAATGTGGAGGGGTGGAACGGTTGCTTTTGGTTTCCAACAAGAGGACGACATCTGAATGGGAGGGTGCAAACACATTTTGTCTCATATAAGGCGCCCCCTCGACCCTCCCTCTTCTGTCACCCCCTTATCTCGCTTCAAATGAAGTGGACAAACGCTAAATCAATGTTTTTAGTGTTGCTCATCACCATCGAGATCCTCTCTCATTGTTTCCTGGCAGATTGAGAGGGTATTGATGGCCATGACTGTCAAGTGTGCAGCTATCAAGGTCTTCTCTCTTCTCCTGGGAGTTTGCTCGCATTGGCACTGAGTGGGATTCACATTTTAATAGGAACAATCAATGAGGGTATTTATTGGAGAAGTCCTCCATTTATTGTGAATTAATGGGGAAGAATTTGCTGAAACATTTTCTTTTTGTGCAATCCTCATGGAGACATACAGTAGATACAATGCAGATCCTAAGTGACTGTGCAATGAATTAAGTTGCGCAAGGATATTAAACAACACATAAAATTGCAATAATAAAAATCTGTAATTTTTTTGAACAAAACAAAATGAACAATTTAAAATGAACATTTTAGCTTTGAACAAAAGCTAAAATGTGAAGTGATCTTTAGTGAGATCAACATCAATACCATTGTGGTCATCTTCAGATGTGCATGGTGGAGTAATGAATGTGACGAAGAGGATGAATAGTGAGTAGCATTCAGACGTAGGAGAACCTACAGCCAAGATCCAATTATATATATTCATTAAGTGATAATGATATCACGGTCTTTTTACTGGGAAGAAAAGGCAGCGTAATTGAATAATAACAGTTGTATAATCCCAGAGGATTGGATATCCCCCGCCTCACAATCACAACACCACCGACACGCACCCCGACATGGTGACCCCCTCCCTACGGAGTGAGGAGGAGGCAAGAGGGTAGGGAGACTGAGGAGTTGGGATTGATGGTATTCTATTAGTCCCTGATAGATTTATTATGAAGGCATGAGCGGATTCTGCTCCACTTTGTCACTCACACTAATCAACGAAGGGGAGGGAGGGTGCCGCCACGAACCCGCATTTTGTGTCCCCGACCGAGCCCCCACTTCTTTTACCCTTCTGGCCGTCACCAAAGACAAGGTTAGCAGTCGTCTGACAGCTAGGACGGGTGGCCATTTTGGATCCCCGTGAGCGGAGAGACGGTTGTGTCAAATGGGCCAGCTGAGCTCCTCTGACCTCCAGGTTGAGCCCTTCATTTGTTTATTAATGGAGGAGCATGTGTAACACCCTAAGGGCAGCGTGTCATTCAGAGATCAACATGGCTGCGCATCTGATCACTTGCTACCTCCCACAGCAAGTCCCACTAAAACAATTTGTATACACTTAGTATGATGGTGAGACACTAGTGTAGATTCACGTAAAACATGGCAGGTGAAGGCAAGAAGATGCAAGCTCATTGATGCTCTGTGCAGTCACACGATATCTAGTACCTCTCAACTAATAGCTGCTCTGTATGCTTGAGCAGTGGCAATTTCGAAAACACAAAGAAATTGAAAACTGGCAAAGAAATTTGTGGTGGTGAGCCAAATTCTAACACAATTGGAGCAATGTAAAATGACTGCAGCTAAATCTGGGTCGAGAGGCGGGGTACACCCTGAACTCGTCACCAGCCAATCGGAGGGCACATATAAACAAACAACCATTCGCACTTACATTCACATCAATGGGCAATTTAGAGTTAGAGCGTCATATTGTATAAAAATACATTGCAGAAAATTCTCATCAAGCTATTAATTTGGATACAAAATTTTGACCTAATGCACTATATGAAATATAAAGGAAGTTGTTGAATGGATTCACAAATAATCACTATTTCTGTTTGTATCAGTGCAACAAAGAAAAACAAAGACTAGTGATTAATTAGTTGTTGTTGTAACTGCTCGGAGGTGAGCTAGACTAGGTTTTCATAATTTGGCAGGTGCTGGTAGCCGACGTACTTAAAAAAATGGCGGTCTCTGGTGCTCCATGTTTGTCTAAAGCGGACTTCATTGACTGCCAATTAAAGTGGCTCTTGTCATTCCCTTTAAATGCGGGGCTATAGTCTCGCATGGAAACATCTCTGTGCGGAAGAGGACACAACGTTCTTTGGGTGACTGGAGCATTGTCACTGCTCTTGGTCGGTATGGCAACATAAGCGGGTACCCCGATTAAATACAGAATGAGCTGGTGAAAACCGCTGCAACTTAAATGTGTCCTTGGACCTCATTGTACTGTATCTATCCCCACCAACCATCATTTGTGTGCCCCCTCTCTTAAAATATATAATATTGATGATGATAATATTACTAATAATGTTAAATGAATTGATTTTTACAATGATTAAGAGGGTTGTTGTTGAAATACATTTGTCATCTCCCAGTCATGTCCGTGCAGCTTGCGTGTCTGTCTGCTTGCATGTGCCCTAATTAAATTCACCAAAATTGTGTTAGACCAGCTGCGCCAATAGTTACACGTGGCATGACCAGGCATAAGTTTAGACCTATTTTCTCGCACCCAATTCTCAGCGAATCTCCAAGGGTACACTTGCTGCGACGATATGCCCACCTTGGTGCAGACCAGTCAGCCAACATGCGTAGCAAGCATTGTGCTTGCATAAAAATCTCACTCTCCACGCCCATGCACTTGTACAGTCCAGGAAAATAGTGCCCTCTGTGTTTATATTGTAATTGTTAGTTAACAGCGGGGACAAACTACATGGCATCAAGCATGCTGTTTAAAATATTTTGCTGTTGTCCAAAATAAGATAATCAAAATGTTAGAAGCAAAATAAAATAACTCCCAAATATAATTTTGAACTAAGACAATGAGTACTATTGTTTCGTGAAGTCAGATTTTTTTTTTCAATTAGATGGGGTCCCTAATGCTGTGATCATTGAATATACATGTCATACAATGTTGTAGTAGTATGTGGTCACGAGCAAAAATAAAATATGAATGTCAACAGAGCGAGAGAGAGGAGCAGAGAGAACATAATATGAGACCTCAGAGATACTTTCATGTTTTGTTTTCAATTTGAACTCATAGTTCATTCAATGTGCTTTTGGCTTAAAGGAAATTTAGATGCTGCATTTAAATTGTGAATGTTTTATCCAACCTCTGTTTTCCTAAATCTTGACTCAAGAAAAATATTATCATGCGCATAAGTAATTGAGTGTTGAGACACAGCAACACATTTTCAGCTACAGCAGCGCTTTGTTCTGGGCAAGAGTACAACTGAGGCCGATAATGTTTACCCTGTTAGCAATTAGAGAACAGTTGCATTCATGCAAGAGGCTATATAAAATCAACAAGAGATTGTAAACAAGTGAAACTTTTGTTTATGTGAGATGAAGGAGAGCTGCATACAGAACTGGGTGAGGAGGGTTAGTGATATTATCCTGACGGGACTTGATTCAACCAGATGCCAAAATTATTCAAACCCATCTGTCTATGTGTGAGTATGTGTGCTGCGTCCTTTATCTATCCCTCTTCTATATATGTCTCTACTCACTCTGTCTGTATCTATCACACACACACAAACGCACACACACATAGGCACGCACACGCACGAACACAAAAATTCTCATTACCTCATTAGCAGAGGCAGCTCTCATTTAGCTCTTTAATGACGGTTCTAGATGAATGGGCCTGGTGCTGATCCCAGCGCTGACTGGATTAGTGATAATGACTGATCTATGGGAAATGTGACAGCCTCATCCCAACTCTCCACAGGTCTCATCCTCAAGCCTCAGGCCAATCAAAGTGAGGTCCGAAGGCCGGGTTTGGCCCAACACACGAGAAAGGCTTTTAATGGGATGTAACTTTTGAGTTAAGCTTTTTTTTTTTTAAAAAAAATGTGGTCTGTGAGCAAACAAGGACGATAGACTGCATTAAGCATTCATTGAGCCTAACGATCATGCCTGTTAGATGCCATACCTCTTTGTTAATTTAAATCTGATACTCCAATATGTGTATGCCAGAAATGTTTGATATACATTATACATATAGAAACATGAGTGCTTTCCAAATCCAGTTAGCTTATCTAGTAACTACATTGCGGAGGCAAACTCTTCTCCCTGTCATTTTTATTATGGCGAATGACTTCGAAGACACAAACTCTACACAACCAGTTGCTCCTCCATTTGTGAAGCAACAGTGTAAGCTTCTGGTCGCTTCCTAATTGGCTATCGTTCACGTCACTATTATGGAGTCCATGGCCCAGCGCAACCTCAACATTTACCCCACGCATTAAGATTTGCGATTGGAAATACTGAACACATTTAACATTTACGACTGTTGGCCCCGACAATTTTCTGAGCAGATTGTGGGGGGGGAAAACAGTCCTCTGAACAGATCGCACAACAGAATAATTGGTCAGGATAATCGTTTAGAGACATCAGAGAATCAGGCCTTTGCTGACTTTCATCGAGAGGGGGGAATCAAAATCAAATTTGGCTCAATTATTTGTTTGTGTGTATGCGGTTAACTGTAGGTAAGCTAGGAAGACAATTACTTTCTTGTCTTCTGTCTGATGTCTTTGAGGATGTTTGTCTTTCAATCACAACACGGTAAATCCCACAGACAACAAAATAAAATATATTTTGTTAGGAATAACCAATATTATCACAATACAGGGATTTGATACTTCATGACATCCATGTAACTGAAGAACGGCCCCAAAAAATAAATGCCATCATTTTACACAAAAATACACTGCTCTTGGGGGGGTTGCTGACTTCTAGTTGTCAACCTCTCGATATTGGAGGGGTGGAGTAAGTAGGGTGTTGTGTGTGCTATATTGCATACGTGTTTGTTTTATCAATGGTTAGTAAATGCCATTCATACATCTAGCTATTTATTTTCTATACCGCTCGTCCTTATTAGGGTCACAGGTGAGCTGGAGCTTGTCCCACCCGACGAGGCGAGAGGCAGGGTGCACCCAGAAATGGTCGCCAACCAATCGTCAGGCACATACAAATTTTTACACCTATGGACATTTTACTGTCTCTAACTACCCAAAAATGCATGTTTCCTGGGGGAATGCGGGAGGAAGGCGAAGAAGACTACTCAGAGAAACAAGCACGGGGAGAACATGCCAATGGGGAGAACATGCCAACTCCACACAGTACGGCCCGAGCAGAAATTGGAACCCAGAACCTCTCAACTATGCGGGAGCTGCAAAAATGGTGCCATTCACAAAAATAATATTAGAAAATAATAATAATAGTAATATATGATGGGCAACTGGTTAGCACATTTGCCTCACAGTTCTGAGGACCTGTGTGGAGTTTACATGTTCTATGGGATGCTATTTGTATTCCATGGGGAGCTTTTGCAGCGACTTGAATTCAAGCATCATGCATCATTTTAACCCTCAGGCTCCTGCTCAATTCCATGTAGTCAAGCCTGGCCTGATCCATCAGAGCTGCGAGTTTGGCCTCCAGCCCCAGCAGACTGCAGCCTGCAGATGTAGACCACAGGGGACACAGATCTCTGTCTGGAACACCCAGCAAGACCACCACAACCCTCTGAGGGCCAGCCAGGCTGAATTAGTCAGGGCTGTTAAAGAGGTATGTATTAAATGAAGTCTGACTGGTTAGGTAGTAATGTTTAGTGTTGGAATGCTGATTATAATTAAAACCAAACATTGGCAACGGTCACTGTAAATATAATACATTAAATAATGCTCTTTGAATTATGGTCTCAAATTAGACAGTCGTGAATTTGTCCATATAAAATGGATTTTTAACTGCACTGGTGATGTCTGTAAATGTTTTGTCTCAATATCCATTGATGGAGGAGCTGTTGACAGTTGGATATATTTTGAACTTGCCTGGATGACATCATGTCACTGCACCAAAATCAATATACAATATAGTGGCTGGAACCCATCATAACTTAAATCACAAGGATAAAAATACACAAACCCCAAAACAACAGTCATTTGCACCATATATGTTGCTCATTTTGTAGAGCACTGCATAAGGAGGTCAAACCGTAATCGCTTTTCTCTGTGGGATGGAGTCTAGGAAGGACGGATCATATAATGCCCTCTCACCCCCTTCTCTTCCACCCACACACGTTACCCCACGGTCTGTGCCCAAGGCAATGGGTGCCCTGGCTCCTGTGACTAGTGGGTTTGCTCCCTTCAGCAGCACCACTCATCTCTCTCTTTAATGTCATTTAGCTGCAGGGTGGCCAGCACCTCACTCACCCATTAATCCCATTCCAAATGCCATAACATTTCCCAAAAAGCCCCTGCTTCTTAAAGCGATAATTAGAATGTCTATTTAAAGTTCACCGCTCTCCCTTGCCGTTATCAATTAAAAGCCGTTTAAAAGAGATCGGTGGCAATTGTCAACAAATTAAATCTCTTCTCCTCTTTTTGACATGAAGTCTAGAATGCATAATAGAGGTCAAAGAAGATGCACTGAAAAAAGAGAAAAATATGAAGGTCCCTGAAGCTTCTAGAAAAAGAATCCTATATGATATATGTTACTTACAGGTTTAATTCACTCAGTGACCAATCTTAAAAATCAATTTACTCGTAGCCTGTATCAATTTTCCCCATTGGAATGAATTGCATGGCCACCACCAAAAACAGCAACATTGTTGCATGCTTTTGTCAAAGAAAAATAGCACTGTATGGACCTTATGCACTGCAACATATTAAGCATTTCTGGTGGAAAGGTCAGATGGCATAGCAGTTTCTGCTGTCAATGTTTTACAAGCTACTGGATTTCCATTTTACCTGTTTTTAAATATGTGATAACTTTGGGTTGTGTAATTGGTAAAGCATTTTCAATAGCTCAGTGCTGGTACTTTTTCGTGGTCAAAATGGCATCAGAGCTTTCAACTATTATTGAGGTTTGCCGTCGACTCAGTTTTTGTTAGGGTTGGCTTCAGTGGACAAGTGGATCCCAAAGCAGACAAAAAATATTCTTGAGCAATTCAGTAGTTTTATTCCAAACCAAGGGAGCATGCAGGCGTAAAATACAAACCCACCGAATAACTCAAACTCCTTAAACTGTTCGACTATTTTCTCACACACTTGATCACAAAGAGGTGAACCTCACCTCATCTTTGCTTGTGAATGACTGAGCAATTCAGGGAAGCTCCTTTTATACTCAATCATGGCACACACCTGTTCCCAATGAGCCTGTTCCCCTGTGGGATGTTCCAAACAGGTGTTTCAGGTTTTTTGGAACGTGTTGCAGCCATAAAATTCTAAGTTCATGATTATTTACTAAAAACAATAAAGTTAATCAGTTTGTATTTTGTCATTTTGTCTTTGTAGTGTATTCAATTAAATATAGGTTGAACATGATTTGCAAATCATTGTGTTCTGTTTTTATTTATGTTTAACACAACGTCCCAACTTCATTGGAATTTGGGTTGTACCATACGCTTCACTTTTCCTTGCTTCTCGCGAGTGTTTTTATTTTGCATTTGTATGTTGGACTGAGGCGGCACAGTGGAAGACTGGTTAACACATCTGCCTCACAGTTCTGAGGCCCGGGGTTCAAATCCCGGCCTCGCCAGTGTGGAGTTTGCATGTTCTCCCCGTGCCTGCGTGGGTTTTCTCCGGGTACTCCGGTTTCCTCCCACATCCCAAAAACATGTTAATTGAAGACTCTAAATTTCCCGTAGGTGTGAATGTGAGTGCAAATGGTTCTTTGTTTATATGTGCCCTGTAATTGGCTGTCGACCAGTTCAGGGTGTACCCCGCCTCCTGCTCGATGATAGCTGGGATAGGCTCCAGCACGCCCGTGACCCGAGTGAGGATAAGAGGTATGGGAGATGAATGAATGAATGGCTGATTGATTTGTCCCGTTCGATAAACATCCGAAAGTGTATCAGCGACTGTCGGCCTTCTTTTTTTTCACTGTACCACTGTAGACATCAAACACATTTGCTTTCTATTTTTAGCCACAAATGAAAAAATCCTGCAGGTGACACACACTAGAAAAGAATAATTTTCCAAAGAACCTTTTTGTTGGGACTCTAGCATCTGGCCCTCAAACATGCTTTGCTCCCACATCTATCTTGTGTGGGACAACACAGGGAGTCAAGACTCAATGGTGATGAATTATGCATACGTTTAACAAATTCTCATCCAGTATTTGCCTGGTAGTGTGATGCTGCCTATACGACAAATCAACCCCATTATGATGTGGAAAATGATTATATTACATACACAATAACTGATGTTCACTTCTATTGCCAAATGTATTTATTATTTTTCAAATATATCCTATATTTACTGGATCTCCCTCTTGTAAATGATGCACTTCATGACCAGATTGACAGTTTATGAGCAAAGCTGTAAGATATTATAATGTTTGGATGGATAACTTTTTGTTGCCTGTGTGCATGCATGCAAAGCCCATTATGTTTGATGTCGCTCTCAGGAGCACACAGCGTCTCCTTGTTCGTCCCACCTCTGACAGTGACAGGGTGAGCCTGAGGAGGTGTTCCTTCTAATAAAACATTTATATCCAAGGAAGCAGTGTGTCCAGCTCAGCCACAACATGGGCTTTGACACCGGGCTCTTTTGAAGTTACCCACCAAAATTTGGAAGCTTTTCTGAGGGGGGCCCATTGTTCACCACTCTATTGCCCCCTGCATCAAGAACCCTGGTGCTAAAGTGTCACAGCAGTCTGTAGCCACTTCAAAAGATGACCACATGAAAGGTAACAGTATGACCCCGTGCCAATTAAGTAGCGACGGAATCGGTAGCTAGAAAAGCGGAGTAATTTGTATCAACTCCGAGTGTTACTATATATGCAGCCAAACAGGAAGGGCAGACCTGTATGCCAGGACCATAGCAACAAGACATCAATACAACATCAGTTCTCCAAACCACTGGCTAGTATTCCTTCAAAAAGGGTGCACGTAAACAAGGCCTGATTGTAGTGAGACAGAAATCCTGTCTGCAGTTGTGCTAAAGGAAGCAAAGAGAGGACAGGAAGTGTGTGTGCTACTCTTTTCTTCCAACAATGGCATGAAGTAACTGTCCAACTTAGCCTGAGAGATAATGTCTGATAATAGTATCCTAATGATGCTTGGGCTGATAGAATTAGGCCAGAGGTCCAGTGGGTCAGAACCCCGGAGCCCCTGAGTGATTCACCTTCCCCCCTGCAGCTCCACAAACAGCCTCCTGGGAAAGGCGAAGATTGGTGTGAGCTTCCCCCTGTTAGCACCCCCCTCCGGACCCAGTTTTTACAGCTCAACCAAAATTCTCATGGCACTAAAATCAATGTTGCTATTGTTGGGGCCAAATGACACGTCCTGACCATGGCCAATGCAAAGAATTCCAAGTCGCAAGGCCTGCTGGCCTGTAGGGATCCTCAGATTTGATTATGAGGAGGCCCAGCGTTGTTTTTCAAGGGGAGCACATAAAGGCGGTCTTGTTCATCAGCAGGACAATGGGACCTAAGTGGCATGTGAAACTGACCCGACTGTGCAATAATTCAAGCCTTTGATTCGACAAATATTTTTTGTGCCTTCCTCCACATCTGCAAATACCTACACTTCTTTTGTCACACGGGAATAGTCAAGATTTATCTCAGTCGATGAACATAGAAAATGAGAAAACGGCGAAGGGAGAAGATGACTTTTGTGGGGAAAAAGGGGAAACGTATTCATGATGTTGCAGCAGGCAGATAAGTTTGTCCGTTTGGCTTTTGTTGTTTGAATTAAAATAAAGGTTTCCTTCTCTGCTCTCACATCACATTAGAGGCGGTGGCGCTGGCCGCTATCAGCCTCGCGCCGAGCTGCAGCTTTGCGAGGAGCGAAGCTGACGGTGTGTGGAAACTAACACAGGCACTGTGCTGTGACCGCGTCACCTGCAATCAGGCCCTGCAGCTGGGCAGATTAATCGTGACAGTAGGCAATATTTCCAACATTATTAGAGGGGAAACCTAATATTTTGGGACATGAGGGATCCTGGTGCCGGTGTCCATCAAAATGAGAGCTTTCATTTAATACGCCTTGGATGGGTAACCCTGGCACTTAACCCTTTTAAATATTCCATCTCGCCTCTCTGCTCTCATCCTCCGCACGCGCACACACACATACTCATGCGCACACAAACAGGTATATCAAATGATAGTTTATGATGAAGCATGCCTCCCAAACACAGGGGATGCATTTATTCCCAACACAATTTCTCACTGCCATTATACAATGTTTTCACAGAGCCAAACAAGGAATTGTATACCTATATCTGGCCTGCAACATCACTTGCAATATTTGCTGGGCTCAGAGTGGAGGGCTGTGCAGTAAAAAACAAAATGGACCTGTGTGTGTGTGTGTGTGTGTGTCTGTGCCTGCGTGCTTGGCTGGCAGTACACATTTGAGCGTATACTGTACATGTCTGTGTATGGGGTGTTAAGTCTGTTTGTGGTGTATCTGCTAGGTATTTCTTCATGTGCTTTGCTCACCCAAACACCCAAAAACAACAAAAAACAACAACTGCTACAATCAAAAACAACAAAAACAAACAGAAACAATACTGGATGTACTGTACAAACATGCATAAAACATCTTATTTGAGCCTCACCCATAAATCTCCATTCCTGTACAAAAAAGGAAAGAAAAAAGTGTATGGTATATGGATTTTTTTCATATTCATTTACAGAGCTGTTTATTTCATTTACAACTTCTCAGTAGTTTATCATGACATTTTCCACACACTTTACAGCCTAAATTGTTGTTTTTGTTTTTTTAAGCACACACTATCATGAAGACATTAATTGTTACTCAAGGTCTAAGGTGTCGAAATGTATTAAAATACATCATTGTTTCTCTGGTTTCAATTTTGTTAACTTGTACAATATAAATACCCACTTACATTTTACACTATAGTAATGCAATATTTCATTATTG
Source organism: Phycodurus eques (assembly GCF_024500275.1). Taxonomy (NCBI): domain Eukaryota; kingdom Metazoa; phylum Chordata; class Actinopteri; order Syngnathiformes; family Syngnathidae; genus Phycodurus; species Phycodurus eques. The sequence goes on along the minus strand of NC_084532.1, from coordinate 8,571,210 downwards.
GTTAACATTTTTCCACATACCTATAAATATACGTAAATGAAATGATTCAAATATTTCCATTTATGTTTTATTTAGCAATCAGTAAGTAATAACAAAAGGGATCTTCAAAGTTCATTGAGGCATTTAGAATACAGGACAGTGCTGCCGACGTTCATTACGGGCTGTGTTTTCGACACGCTGCTGAAAGATTGTCCACCCACACACAGCCAAATGACATATCAGTCACATTGATCCACAGACTCGGTGCTGTTTATTCGCTCGTCAAAGGACTCAATTAACAATCAATGCAGTAAGTTGGAAGTCTGACTGACTGTTGTTGTGTGTGCGTGTGTGTGTCACCCTCATAACCATCACAGCCATGTTTAGGGGAGGAGAGAAGAGCGAGACAATGTTGCCCTGCTGGCGTGTGCCTCGCCTGTGTTCATCAGGGGTTCGGGGTGTCTAATACACCATGGCGGTCCCCCATTTGTTTAATTTGTAAGGCTCTGACATCAATTGTTGAGCTTCATTTGCCCCGTCGAAACGTCACATGTCACCGCTAATGAGCCAAGCTGTGCATGTGTGAAGTACATGTGGTAAGCGTGTGTCTGAGCTTTATTACGGCAGGCTAGGGGCGGGATTATGGCTATTATATGTATATCTCGGAGGAGGGGAGAGGTAAATATTAAGAGTATAATACTGAGCACATTCAAATATTGTATGCTCAGTTTGTAAACAGTGAGTAAATATAAAGGTGTGGCAGCAGTAATGATGAAAAAAACATTTTTGTCACTCACACATTTAGCGATATATTCTTCATTATTTAATTTAATTGTATTCATATTTCGCATTCACGTGTTTGTTAAAATTCAGGCTAAATCCATTCTGGGGTTGAACTGTCTTCTCGATAAAACCTTCATTATCTGTAAGTTTAAAAATACGCTTGTGGCATTGTGAGTCATTCGTGGAGTCTGTGGACATCGTTGTTCAAAGAATCAGCTCATTAAAACCTGCTCTTCTGAATCAATCACTGCACACATGCCGCTGCATGCGCGTGATGATGACATGCGGTCTGCTTACTGCTGGAAACGATGACTTGACGGAGCTCTGCCACTGCGCCGAGGCCCGATCCCTTTCTCAGGCTGCTGTAACAGACACATATAGCACTGTACTAGTCTGTGACTCATGTGTACACCAGAATTAACACCAAACACACACTTAAACACGCTCATAAAGAGGCACACGCACATAAATCTAATGGTGAGACAATGAAAAGCAAAGAGCAGAGATGGACGTCGAGAGGAAGCGAGGGCCCACACACCACAGTGATAACCCCGTTGCATGACTCAATGCAGGGAAAACGGCCCGTCACTTCAAAAACATGCTCTTTGTCTCCAGCTGCCGAAAAACATGTTTGTCATGTTGCCCTCTGAGGGTTATGTGTTTCCCAATTCACAGGTCCCAGTATAATTATTCAGCATCTCAATAGTGACCATTCATCTGCTCGTATGGCAAATGATGGGCCGGAAGTGATCTAAACATGACCGCGGGAACCTATTTATTTCAAAGCGAGGCGGGGGCGTCCAGGGGCATAATGCTGTTGTTGAAGGGCTAATACATTCACACCCACACAGATTGACTCACTCCGACAAAAGAGACTGTGTAGTCTCTTCTGGCCAGCTGGGCAGGATGGTGAAATTTGGAATCCTTTGTAGGCCGGGAGAAAAGTCAGTCTTTGTCACATTTTGCAGAGTATATTTTACCATACGCCTTCACAGTGGCTCAGGCATTCAGTGTTGCACCAAGACTGGGGAAAGTTTGCAAAGATTAGCAGTGTTATTGCAATCGTTGAGTTTGCCAAACTGCACACTGCGAATACTTTCGTAAATTGTATTCAATAATGATACGCTATTATCCATCCATCCACACGTTCATGAATGTTTTTGCTTATCTCGTTCAGGATCATGGGTGAGTTTGAGCGTATTACAGCCGACTTTGGACGAAAGGCCAAGTACACCTTCAATCGGTTACGGGTCAGTCACAGAATTGCGGTTCTCCATAGAGTTAGGGTAAATTCGTCAGACAGTGGTTTAGTCGTAGTCAGGGGAGGCAAGAAGAACAATAAAATCAATGTTCAGATACAATCCATTTTTTTACAAAGAGAGGGTCTGATGAAAAAGCAGAGCTAAACTAAAATATACAAGCACCTATACAGTACTGCGCTATTCAATTTTGATTGACAGGGGAGTCATTTAAACAATACTTTTATTATTGTGGCTGTAGTTTCACGCCGATGCCTCGGTGTGTTTTTGAAAACCATATTTTTTCCTTTCCATCCAGCTACATAAGGTAAGCAAAATATTTGCCACTCACCTCAATATGATGGCGTGCCGTTGTACACCACTGCAAATGCTAACCGCAATAAGAAACATATTTTTAAAGTAAAACCTTTCTTATGGCGTCAACTGAGCATTATCATCTTTGCAAAAGCAAACTTTTTGATGGACTTCTTGGATTAGCCCTGGTTTGATTGTGCAGGTTATCTTATGTTGTGGCCTTTTTTGAGATTGTCCTCCCTTTCATTCAGAAGATTACTAATTATGTTGGACAGATGCCATTGAATAAACATGATTAACTTATATGTCCCTGTGCAGTCATTTCCATGTTGAACCCATACAGTATAATACATTACATTGCATATGTACAGTACAATCATACGAACAGACTATTTGGTTGTTACAAAATGTGTATTTCCTCTTGAATGCACTAATACATAGGGAGTATCCTTGCTGCCAATCAAAATGAGGCTTTTGCCCTAGAATGGGCGTATAAAGCAGAAGCAGTGAGGCATCCTGTTCAGTTATTCAATTATCATAAAAGCATGTAACACCAAAACAAGTTTATTGAGTTATAAAAGAAATCTGTTTTGTACAAGGAATGGCGAAATATGTATAATTTGGAACCACACAGAGCCTATGACCTTCGGAGTAACTTGATGATCAGGTTTTACATATAAGAGAACAGTTACTTGTTTCAGTCTGCTAGGAGGAGAATGAAATGAAAAAAAGAAAAGTCACAAGTTGACTTGTAATATCGAAAATTACAGATAAAAGGCACATTGTCCTGTAATGTTTAATGAAAAGTATTCTTTAAATGAGATGTTTTACTTTTATTGGCTCAAGTGAAAATTCTCAGCTGACTAGGAGATGATGGAAAAAAAAAAAAAGGGCCTGTCTGTCATTGTTCGGTTCCTGTGTTGTGTGTGTCTGCGTTGTGATTTGTAAGAAACAAAACACACGGCGCTCGCTGTCACAACATATTTTGCAACTCTCATTCACAGCTACATGTTTTGTTACACAGTCAAAAGCCCAAACTGAAAATTAATATCTAGTTCATTTGCGCCTTGGTGATTCATTATACTGCTTCCAGCTTCGATGCAGAAGTGTTCACCAGCAACAAAGCTACTACTGATGTCAACAGATAAGTGTAAACGAAATAAAAGGAACCGCTACGTTCGAAGAAACCCGTTTTTAGCTGGATGACGTCCAATTTGCTTGAATTTGGAACCATTTCTTCCCAAAAGAATTCATGGAAATAGTCATAATTTGTATCAGGGTCCATTTTTCAACATCATAAAACCGTTAAGTAACATTGTCGCATTCTCATCTGTCATGTAAGTGTACAACGTGTGTGTGGAGTTAACTACTCTTAATATTAAAACATAAAAAGACAAGGACACTCAGTCTTGTGCCTTTTGCATCTCATTTCTCATTCCTGTTTGTATCTGATGAGTCCAAAATATATATAATTTAATTGTAGAATTATTTCTTTACTCCCTGAATATTAACAGATGAAAACCATGTGGATTTTGTCTAACCCTTTTTCGATATACACTATACCGTACAGTACTTACAGGAATAATAGTGTATTGCATTACAGTTCTCGTGACTGTGGCAAATTCTGACTGCGCAACGAATGTAATTACATAAATTTGACCTCTGTTGTTGATCTCTCAATTTAGGAGCTAAGAGAGAGAAATAAAGTTATGATTCTGTTAAGCCAAAATGTTGTTGTTGCATTCATTCGGTCCTTCTCCGTTGAGTGCAGATCTCCACCAAGAAACTTTTGTTTCTTTGTTCGTCAACACCTGAGCAGACCACTTCTTGGTTCACAGCGGATGCCTATACCATTTTAGGACATGTCAATACATGCAGATACTGTATTTTTTTGAAAGCGTGTACTGTACTTAATAGTACCTAATTCCGGAGTAGAAAAAAAACAAAAAAAACAAAAAAGATTTATGTCCACACATAACCGGGTTAAAAAAATAAATAAATCTCTCTCCCTAAGAAAACACTCTCCACTCTTATGCATATTTTGGCCAATTGAAATGGTGAAAAAGCAGCATCAGCAGATTTTGTCACACATTCAGATGGCTCCATTCCCAGCCGTTACATGAATGTATGCCTAAGCCTGCACTGCTCTATGCAGAGTCTGGGAGTTGTCTAATTTTTGCGTAGTTGCGCTAACTAACCAACCAATTAATGTGCCGTGTTCGGAACAATACAACTTGTTATTTTGGTGAAGGAAAATATACAGAGCTCATCTGAATGTAATCAGGAAGGTTCGTATAATTACTGAATTTTCATTTCTGCTGTGACCTATTGTGTGATAAATGTGTCACACTATAATATACGATTAAATGTTACTGGTAGGAGAATATAAAGGCAGATTCCAAGATGCAAATAGCTTAAATGAATATTGATAGCAGACCTTGCCCTGTGCAGCCAGCTTTCTTTTACTACTATCAACATGAACTGGAGCAAGTGAATAATATAATTTAGGAAGGTCAGTGTATATGACTTAGTGAGCCCACGACTTCACAATTAATCGGAATTTTCATGTGACTCTTATGAGGCATAAAAATTGAATCACTCAAAGCCAATAAAATGTGGTCAACTTGGTTTGCGCAGGGAAAATTATAACGTTTCTCTTTTGCACTGCACTACAATTATGCAGTATAAAAACAATGGCAATTTCCCCAGACTGTTTATGTGATTACCATGGTACAAAATATTTTTTGCTGCTGAGTTCATCTTGTGAATCAATTTTCCAATCTCTGAAGTTAGTTTCCCCATTTCGTTTTGGTCGTAATTAATAATGCTTCAATTTTAAATGATACACAACCTAAAAATGTGCTCATTTTGATCAGCATGCTTTAATGACGCACCAAAATGTAATATTCCTCTTCTTTTTTTCTTACTACATGTAGCGTACTTGGAATGGGCCTTCTGAGAATTGAACTACATTGGCTTCCGAGCCTATCCAGCATAATAAGTAGTAGCAAACTTGGTTTCACTTTAAACATGAAAATTTTAAATACCAGGAATATTATATATAATATTTAGAATCTGTGTTGACTACCACATGGGATGAGCTCTTTCATTATGTTATTCAATTGGTTGAGAATTTGCTCATTGGACAGAAACCTAGGTCAACTTTAGACAAGGCTGTGAGCTTGTCACATGCATTGAGTACTCCACAACGTATATGAACCAAACTGAATAACTGAATAGGTTCAGAATTAAATTAGCGCTTGGAGACTCTTAGACAGAAGGGCGTCATTTTAGAACAAGTGAAGTTAGACAAGCACAACTGCTACATGTTAGCTTAAAACAGGTTTCCAGAGCTTTCTGTACATATATCTTAAGAATTCCCCCCCCCCACCGCTTCTTATAATCTATTACTATTGAAAACTTGATAACTGACTTTCAGACTGGCCAGCTTGTTTTGCATGTAATTTCCACTGCAAAAAAATATAACATACTATGTAGATGTTGCATTATTGTTATTGTGAACACATGCCCCCATAGTTTTGTTGCAGACCTTGTGAAAACTGCAGCCACTTTAAACTAACTTGCTGTTACAGCTGGATTGTAACCAAAAACCAACCAACCATTTCTATGCATAATATATTGTACTGTTTGGAAAGAAAGACAATCTTCTCTTTTTAAGCCTTTCTGTCATCTCCTGGATGTATCGTCCCATCACCATCCAGCCGTGTGCCAAAGTTCAGAAAAAAAGCCTTAGGTGTTTTCTGATTGATCCAGCCAACAGACAATGATGACTGTGTGGCTCGTACACAGTTGCAATCTTGATTGAGGTCAAAGAGCATACCGGCTTTGCTGCCACCCCAGCAAACAGTTGACACATTGGCATGAGTGAAAGGTGTGCGGGGGCGAGGCTGTGTGGTTTTGGGAAAGTGTCGGAGGTGGAGGTTGTTGTTTGGGTCGAACAATGCTGCCACTCTGCCTAAGTGAAGGATAATTCAGTTATGTCAGAGGATGACAGGTTGTTATAATCACAACAATTTGTTTACACTTCCGACATACCCATTGACTTTTAATTCTCACGGTTTGCATATGGCCTGTAAGTACCCTGGTGAATTTGACTGTCATTAGTGGGTAGCAAACAACATTTTTTGTTTGTTTTTGTTTTGTTTGAATGAATACTTATTAGGGCAACTTATCCCACATTAAATTTGACAATGTGGTGCTAGCTTTTATTATCTTTCCATTGTTAATGCCCTGTTGAGCATCCTTCGGTAGAGGAATAAACCAAGAGATATGCCTTGAAGGCTCTGAAGGCCTTCAAGGCATATCAGTGGAATTCGCGACAGAGCGTAGTTTATAAACACCATACAGAACATTCTCATTAGCAATGGTAGGATAGGATATAGTACATCAGCTAACGAGTAAAAAAGTTTTTAAAAAATGGTTACCTTATGGGTGATTACATCTATAGAGCAACACATAGAAGCTGAAATCTGATTGATTGATTGGGGAAAAAAATACAATACTGTATATGACTGGAAGTTGGGCTGCCAAGACCGTGGCAGCCCAGCGTGAGAGAGAAATTTATATTAAAAAAATGTATTTTAATTATATATATATATATATTGGATTAAATATGAATAATAATTGAATTAAGTTGAAAATGCAGATCAGTGCTTTTGATAGTGTTTAGGCCAGGAGACGCCTCGAAGGCCCTGACTGCTATACATACCTGTAGTACTACTACTGCTACTATTAAACATAGTACATTGTACATACATATAATATGTATATATATATATATGATTAAATATTATACAAGCAAGTAAAAATGTATTACATGCTTTGAATGTGTTTTATGTCATTACCAATGATAACGTTAATCATTGAACGATCTATCTAGCCAACTTCTGCAGGGTGCCAGTTTATTCATCAAGGGCTAGGTTTTGTTTGGCATCCACTTAAGCAGGGTCAGCGGTCGCATCTGTTGAGGGAGGTTTAAAGATGGCTTCTTCTGCAGTTTCTACACATCTTCACTTCTGCCTGCGGGCCAGAAACTTCCTGTTTGCCTAATTAACAACAAAGGCTGCCTTGTCACCATGCATTATTACTACTTTGCACATCTTAAGGAGTCATAGTGTTGAGATGACTGTGGGGTGGAGACAGGCCCTCCAATCTACAACTGCACTAAATGAGCGAGGGGGGGCTCAAATGAATAAAACATCAACATATTCAATTGTAATAGGCGGTAATCGGCTGTAGATAAAAGGTGCATGCATCTGTTGCAAGAAAAGAGGCTGTTTACGCAGATTGAGTAACATTGCCCAAAAACTGACTCTGGCATGTTAAACAGATTTTGAAAGGCATACAGCTTTAGCAGTTGTGTTGTGACCCTTGTGACAGACATATCACGTCTACTTCCAGTTTATCAGAACAAAATTTTATTCCACAATGGTCCTCCATCTCTGTGCCGTTTATACTGAATAATGAGGCAGCGTAATGGTGGGGTGATGCATGAAACGACTATGGAAAATACGCCTGTTATCTTCTTTTAGACATAATACACAAATCCCAATGTCAGCATGTGAATGTAATAATGGACTGGAATATAAATGACTAGTATGAAAACACCAAATCAATGTGCACAACCTTGTGGTTTACAAGGATTGTGTAAACACACACGCGCGCGCACACACACACGCACGCATGCACACACACACACCACGCACGAACGCACACACACACACACACACACACACACTTTATTGATGTTTAATTACATTAATATGCATTAATATGCAGTCGTTAGTAGCACTTTAATTATGAATGAAGATGTAATGACACCCTCATCAATATTTCATTAAAGGGCAATAAAGTGTTATTTGGCAGCATTACCAAACTAGACACCAATAAAAGAGTGTCTTTCGCCAGCAATTATTGGAGACAGAAGAGCGCCATCCCTCTTAAAATGTGACTGTCTGTAGAGGTAAATTCAGAGGACACGCAGAGGTCAAAAATGTAGGCAGACATTAGTGCGTGCTGCTGCCACACTTATTCAGGCCTCAGTGATAAAAGCCATTTTCCAGCAAGCTGCATTTTTAAAGGTTCCATATTTTTGCTATTTAGACCTCCATAGAGGGACTCGCTAACATGCACTTAGTAGAAAAGTGTCGATTTCATTTCAAGAAACACCTTGGTTTTGTCATACTAATGTTCAGGAAAGGCCCCTCTGACAGCTACTTCTGTTTGACCCAGTATTGTAGCTGCTTTGTCCATATTTGGCTAAGACTGCCCCCTTTCCTTTGATTGGTTGCCTTTGTGTAGAAGTCCCACTTTTGAGAGCACAGCTGTTTGTTATGTTGATAGTGCTGACTCGGGAGGTGAAAGGGAAGGTGGAGAGCTTTGCTAGTGACGTAGATAAGTTAGAGAAATTCGACTGTTTTCAGACCTCTCGGCAAAAAAACGTCTGCAATTCAGGAATGCGTGGACGATTTTAATTCATATTTCACGTTTACTGAGGCACCCTAGAGCCAATATTACATCCCAAATACGAGAATAAGTCGGTTTGATATAATATGGCACTTTTAAGAAAAACAAAAAGGAAACAGATCCAAGTAAGAGTTGGGAAGTAAATGGCCTTCTTTGTGGTAGCCTCCAGCAAATTGACGTGGAGGGTCGACACAGTCAGTTGCTCTAGGCACCACAGAACTCAGTAGGCGTTCTCTGTTATCTTGCAGAAAAAACAACTTCAGACAACATTATGCACAGTATTTTATGAAGCAAAACAACATTCCTGTTTTGTAGGAGGGATTTGGGAGCACAGTTCTTGGATGCTAGCTGGCAGAATTCATTGTTTAGCATTAGACGCCCATCTGGTGACATTGATATGCTAAAGATCTACGTTGTTTACACAAGTTTCTCTCTTTGCCCCCTCAATGAAATCACCATTTAGTCAGACAAAAGGCACAAAGTGGCCCTCGTATGAGTGGGCCGGGAGTCTCTTTGGTTTGCTCTCGAGTGGATATTTACATCAGTGGGAGCAAGCATTGTTTTAACCTAGAGGGCCGGCAGCATGCACACAACTTTCACGAGGGAGGCATTGGTTTGCTATACTCTACTGCTACAGTCTTTGGATTTGTGCTAACATTATTCACTTTGCAGTCTGTAGTTTGTGACACTGTGGATTTCAATTTGTTCTCCTGGCTTGGATTGGTTTGGGTTACTACGGAAAAGCAATGAGTGCACAAATTGTAAAGAAAAACAAAACACAGTGGTCATTCAATCATAGTATTGTCATAATTGCTTTACAACAAAACTCAATTTTAACTAGAACCACACTAATGACAGAGTGACAGAGTCACTAATGATGGCTTGCTATTTCTGTTCTGGTTCATCTCAATGGTTTTTAACGGCACCCACCCTTCCTTCCCTGTCAAAGTTGTGTTCCAGTCCAAGCAAACTATCACCACCGTACAAAGACTGACATGCTTCCCGAGTGTATATTACGTCAAACTAATGAGCTGGTCGATGTGACAACAAGGGTCTGTGATCAATGCCCCCAGTGAATTGATGTGCTCTGCCAACGAAGGACACTGACCTGTCGAGAAATGTTAATGAAGTAGTCGTCTGGAAACTTCAGCCTGTGAGCACCACCGTCCAGACGTGGGTCATTATTGTTGAAATGTTCACTTAATCTTAAATTGAATCTGAACTTGAGATTCTCTAAGTAGTTCTGTGACTCCTTTATGTGGTAACAATACTAAACTGTGACACTTTAGAGAGAGGCACTCAATTTATTTGTCAAATCTTTTTCTCTCGCAAATATCAATTCCCCCCCCCCCACTTTTACACTATTTAGTATTGAAGAAACAGTTAAACATATACAGTCAAATATACCGTATGGCAAAGCAAGGTTATGTTATTAGGTTATAGGTTATTTTTTGTCAAACAGAAGGTCGAAGAAGAAAGACCTTTCCAGAAAAAACACATTAAAAACAGTGGACTCTAAAGTGAATTAATATGTATGGCGCCTCACGTGAGTTACCTTGAAGAAACAGGATTTAATATGAATTTATCAATAATTTCATACGAAATATATGTAAACAGTATAATATAATCAAGACTAAAAGTATATAAGATCATCAAAGCAAACTTTGAAAAAGAAAAACAAAACACAAAATGCTACAAAAATAGTGAACATAATTTTTAAGAGTGTTGTATTACATAAAAATATAGCCTGACGGCATTTATACACTACTCATAAGAAGTTAGGGATACTGGCCTTTCGGGTTAAATTCCAGTATGAACTTAAAATGCACCGTAACCTTTACAGGTCACCTTAATATGATCTTCTCTGATATTTGAAATGCAATTGTTTAATTTTTCAATGTCTCAGTACATTTTTCAATGTCTACAACTTGCTGTTCTCTAAGAAGGGAGCTGAACTGCAAAATTCACAACAGGTGTTTGATACATGACTGAACCAATACATTTCCTGGTTTAATTAGAATTGGTATTTAAACAGTCCTCTTCATCATGCGGTTCATATTTTGACATCAAGAGACCAAGACAAAACCTAACAATTGATCATGCAGTACCCTGCCACTGCAAAATGTAAAACAGGATGAGAGGTGGCTACTGAGCTTAGAGCACCGGGCACCAACCTTTTTGAAACTGAGAGCTAGTTCTTGGCTACCGATTAATGCAAAGTGCTATAGGTTTGATACACACTTCTGAAATAAAAAATTTGATTCAAAAAAAAATTGGGGGTACAATCATCTGCTCCACATTGTTGCGTCCACAACAATTGTTGTATCCACAACTACTGTGGTGTGGTCATGCGCTACAATACAATACTGACCTTTGCACTACACTCCACTTTTGTTTTTAAACATGTTGTCATTTCCTAATTTAGACCGATGCATGACTTTGAAAAGAATAGCAACAACAAAATTAAACTGGGATTTTGCCTAAATGGCTTTCATTGTTCCTGTGACAGTGACGTTAAAGCTCTATTCTATTCTATTCTATTGCATATGTAGAACAGGCATGTGGGCGACTGGTGGTGCTTGGGGATACCCGCGGGCACCAGTTTGGTGAGCCCTCACTTTCACTGTCTTTCTTCCCCCACTAATATTGTGAAAACAAGTTTTCTAGATGTCATGATTAAAAACAGAAAATTAGTCAAAGGCTGGAAAGATTTTGGAGACATAGGGAGATGGATGATTCTGAACTTATGGTAAGAAAAAAATTTGTAAAAAGTGTCAAAGAGGATCCACATGGTCATGAACAGTCTTCCCATGGACACCCAAAACATTGACAATTGCTTTCACAATTACTCTCATATTTCTTCTCCCCAAAGAGGAAAATAATAAAAAGGAAAGATAATGGCTCCCACATTTCAAAAACATGCGTGTTACGTTAATTGAAGACTGAATGTGAGTTGTTGTTTGTGCCCTCCGATAGACCAATCCAGGGTTGCCCAAAGTCAGCTGAGATATGTTCCACCTCACCAGTGACCCTAATAAGGCTCAGCGATATAAAATATTGATGGATGGAGGGAAAAAAGTTTGACACTCCCTATTGGCATCACCTGCCATTCTCTGGTTCTGTTCAGTATGCAGAACAAGCAACAACTCAATTAGCCAGAAGCCTCAAGCCATCACACCAGCAGACTGCCTCATAATATTTCCCATATTGTTTCATCCAATTTGGAGAGGTTGACGTTCATACCCTGAAGGACTGCTGTAAGAGACAATGACTAAAGGCGAGTGGGTACCTGAGTGGTTATTTTGGTGTGTGTATGTTTGTGTGCGTGTGTGTGTGTGTGAGGTGGGGGTGGGGGCTGGGAGGTGGGAGTTTAGTATGTTAGGAATTAAAGAGAATTGCATCTATTCCCTGGGAACCTCTATTTTAGTGGTGTATTCCTCAACTTTGTAAGACAAACTATATATTTTTTTCACGTACAACTATCAAAATGTAAAGCCACTAATGCTAGATGATATGAAAATGATTTAGCGGTATAATGCACAGTGTAGAAATGATAGACTGCTGTCAATTGTGGTTTTAGAAGACTCCGTTATCATCAAGCGTGCTTTTCAGGGTCCAAATGCCATTCGCATGACCTTTTAACCTCTATTTCACCTCTTCCTATCCCACTTCTTGTGTCCCCACGCAATCTTGCGGTCTTGCTGCTCCTAAATGACGTTGGAGGACTCATCTCTGCAGAACTGATGCCCCTGATCAGCGATGGTCTGGAAAAGCATAAAGACAGACCATGAGGGGGTTGGAGGCTAAAAAAGAAAAATGCTGAGACAGCACTTTCAGCAGCGACGAGAAAGAGGGAAGTAGATATAAAGATATGCTGGGGGATGAGGGAATAGGCTGGGAGCTGGGGTTCTATGGCTGAAATGGGAGGGGTCTCATTTATGACTAAATGATAGGCCCGATAACCCTGCAAGCCAGGCTCATCACTCTACTTTAAAGTGACGTTCTAATGGCACCGGGGAGGAGGGGGAGTCCAGGGCATCATTAAACCAAACCTTAAAGCTATAATTTGTGTGAATCTGAACAAGCTGGTACCTCATATTCTGCCTCCCAAGTTACAAATAAAGTTGGGGTGTTGACATCTATTACAACTAGAGAAACAAGGGAATGCTAGCTTTCGTAGTGTGAGCCGGAAGGCAAAGACTCAGCTGTGGCTATAAGCTTCAAGTTAGGACTAAGAGGATGAGAATGACTTTGACTCCATAAGGTTTCATCAACACAGTAACTACGTAACTATATGCACAAGGTGGAATTGCTTGACGGAAAGTGTGCTAACTTTGTTCGAATCTTTTACCTTTAACCAAGAAGACAGGGCGGACGGTGTTTTACAACGTGAACCAAATATGCGGTGGGTGCGTCCATATGTCTGTCCATCATTGTTGCGTCTGTCTTCAAAGTCACAATCCTAATGAGCGGCGATAGTCTCATTAGTTCAAACAAATAATGACACTGAAACTAAGAACTACACTGATCTATACAAACTATCAAAGTTGCTTCACTGAAATTAAGATTAAAGACAGCAAATCATAACTTGCTTTGTTTTATGCCCTTTCTGCTGTCCTTGGAATTTTAGCTGTATAAGACAACACTACCCACCATGTTTAAAGATGCTCAACAAGGCAAATGGCGCAGAATACATTTTCACTAAATTCTCCTGTAGCTCATGTCGTTTCTGTGACCTAGATACAATTGTAGTCATCTATTTATGCTAGACAGATAACGTGAGTGTTTTAAGGCACTGCAACCTTTTCCCAGGTCATAAAAGCTGAGAAAAGCTAACAGTTTTCAATGAAAGCCAATCTCTCAGGTGCCAACCTAAACAGGGCAGTCCAAGTATCGTGAAACCAACACCATGGATGTTTCCATTCCTCCTAATGACATATCAGTATCTTTATAGTAAGAAATCATCCATATTTTTCCAGTTGCTCCCATAACTCTTGTATTGCTACGTCTCATGCTACATATCTGGAGCTGTTTGGCGTGTCAAGTGTGAAAGAAGATACACACAGGAGAGTGTAATCTCAGGAGGAGCCACTGGCTAAGACATACTTAGTTATGACCTACTACACTTTCTATTTTGATGAATGGTCAACTCCTTAAGAGATTATCTTGATTGAAATCATTTTGGGTAATATGGCACACACAGAAGCACACATAATAAACAGTGTTTTAAAATGTTTTGCATTCTAAAAAGGACCTGCTTCCCACATTTTCCCATGGATCACATCAATGATTGGAAAATTCTGCTTATTTTAACATCTTGAATGGAAGGTTAACATCTTGAAAGGTGAAATCTAAATCTCCTGCTAAAAATATGGAACAAATGTTCCCAACAATTCAGGAACTAGTTGCATGCATCAAACAAAAATAACTGAACATAGACAATAAACAGAAGTATTTATTACAGCGATAGTATCAAGCACTTTATATCACTATAATAAGGAATGAGAGGAGACCCATTGAGAACGCAAATACAATTCTAACCCCACAAACTATAAGGACCAGTTCGCCATCTGTCCATTCATTCGTCATCCTTTTCTGGGTGAATGATGAGTTGGAGCCAATACCGGCCGGCTGTCTGTTGATAGAAAGTTGAGATTCAAACCCAGCACCTCTGCGGTCGAGTCGTGTTATTTACAACATTTCTCCCTCTGCGATTGTCTGGCGACCGGTTCAGGGCGTACCCCACCTCTCGCCCAGAGTCAGCTGGGATAGGCTCCAACATGCCCGCGACACCGGTGAGAATAAGTGGTATGGAGAATCAATGAATGACAACTTTTTCCCACGAGAAAAAGTAAATTATTTCGAGTTTCGATGTTCAAATGATAGTCAGACAATACATAACTAATGACATATTGTATCTTGCTGTCGTCAGGTGGAATCCTCGCATCTCCCCAAAAATATCTTTTCAGGAACCCCCCCCCCCAAAAAAAATCAGTGTATCGTCAAAGAAAGCAAGCCATTTTTAACACTTTAGATTGGTCAATAATTTGTGAAAATAACAGACCCACACGGGGATTGACCAATACAATACATTTGTTAAAAAATATGAAATTCACCAAATTTGGAGATAGGCTTTGGCTAAGCAACAATAAATTATGTAGTACACTCGGAACATTTTACACCACAGCCTACCTAGCTGATGTGGAATGGAACATAGTTGTAGCTCACCCTATACATCGTGACATCCAATCTTAAATAGTCAAGGGAAAGCAGCATTTTTAAAGGTACTGGTGACAGATAAGAGACAGAAAGGGAATTTAAAAAAGAATCATTGCTTTTCAGTGTCATAAATACATTTAAAGTAGTTGAAAAACAATTCATGTTTTCGAACCATCACACAATACACCCTTCTGAATTGTTTTTATTTTAATTTTTTTAAAGCAGAGTTCACCCACAGTGACACAAAATCTCCCAAAGGGTGCGTTCTTGGCATGTTTAACATTTGCATGCTACAGTGATGCTTCATCAAAGACATCAGCGATATACACTACATGTCTCTTCGGGCCTTTGCAGAGGTTCGCATTGCAGTGATTTACAGACATGTAACACATGAATGGTTAGATATGTGCATCTGGAGAGACACTATAATTTCTGCCAAAGATGCAGTGGCGTTTTATTTTTAATTTATTTTGGGCGTCTTTGAGTGAAAGTACAACAGTTACGTCAATTAGCCGCTATGTAGCTAATAATGGCGGCACATGTACTGTAAATGTTAACAGGTCCCCCCCCCCCCCGCTATATCGTTCGTATGCCCGCCATATCGCAGATTTTTAAGTGGTCGTTTTTTCATGGGTTTTTAAAGCACACAGGAAGTAAAGTCCAAATTTAGATTCAGTGTATTACCGCGTTTTGCAGCAACATTCCAAGGAGCCCTGACGTCTAGCATGAGAACGAGAAGAAGAGGCAGAGAAGATCCCCAGCTGAACTCCAGTTACAGTAGCTGCTCCTGTGGAGCAGAGAGAATATATGCCTGTGCGTATTGTTTTATGCTCTATTTTTATGTGTTTCTGCTCAGTGTGTGTTTGAAGTAGTACCATTTTCTTCTATTGAGGGTGGGTCTGGAAAATATCCCCCACAATAAAAGGGGGTTCACCGTAAATTGGACAGCTGGAGTGAAGGACTAGGTTAATCATAATACTTAGGGAGGGTGTTGACACATCTGCTTGATGTGAATTGTACCATCATGTAAACAAGCATGATGCCGGACTCCTTTTCACAGTGATGCAAACACATAAAAAACCATGGCTGAGCAGTTTGTGTGGCAGCGATTCCAACAGGCTGTACAGTAAACGTTGTCTTTGTATTTGCAGGGTGGGGTGGAGAGGGTTGGGTGTTGACAGTGGGATAAAACCTTTTTAGCACGTTAATAAAATCAGCATTTAGTGTCATCACAACAACTGTTTAGGAAAAGCCAAGCCTCCATCAAACAAGGGCAATGAAGCACTGCAAAGTCACAACCCTTCAGTAAAGCAGTGTGCGTAACTTACTAGCTGCTGTGTTATATACAGTTCAGGGTGCACGGCTGCCTACGCGAGCGACTCTTTCTGAGTGAATTTCAATGTGAAGTTATGGTGTTGATTAGAGCAGTGACAGGTGCCATGATTAAAATGCCTGATAGTAATAGTGCAACATTCATGCATTGACAACTTTGCTCTGCATGGCATTGTGAGTGGTGATGTACGACACCATTAGGGTAACCTCAGGGCCCCGGAGGACACTTATCTCCCTCGTCACGTCCTTCACACTTCCCATTCTACCTCCAACAAAAGGACGCCTGTTCTCTCGTCTGCATGCTTATGAAATGTGTGTGTGTGTGTGTGTGTGTGTGTGTGTGTATGGGCGTGTGTGTTTGTGCGTATTTATGTATGTTGGCTGTCCAGTTTAGATGTGGAAAATTAGATACTTGTTTGTATTATCATAAACGGTAAGCGGTTCAGACATTATTTGTTGACAAAAAGGCAAATACATCAATACTATATAGTACATTTTTAGATCTATTTAGGTAGATAGATTCATGTAATTATCGATACATGTAAAGAAACATTAGCCATACATTGCCTAATTCAAAATACTATCCATATATTTATTGCGCATATTTTGTATATTTATCTATCTTTCCAAAAATAAAATGAAAGGAAGATAAATTATCAATCTTGATTCCGTGTAAAATAGTGCAGGTGAACACATAATGCTACTGTTAACAGTACATATGGATCTGTAGACTCCTCTTTCATAATATAGTATTGTAAATCTCTGCAGTCATCCATCAACAAAAATATTTTGAAACAGGCACATCACACACAGGGTAAAAATCTGTCTATTGCCTCATCAGGAAACTGTTCAAGTTGCAATACACTGGGATCCAACTACTTAAAACATAAATAAATAAAACAAAACAAAAAAAATTACAATTGAATGACATACAGTAGCTCATCTGTAAAGACTTGGGCTTAGGAACCAGAGGGTCACGGTTCAAGTCCCAATATAAAATGGTTGTTGGAGAGATGCTAGTCTGCTTTCCGACTACTGCGGGGGTGCCCTTGAGCAAAGCACAGACCCCAACCCCACACCCCAGCTCAAGACGTGCAGCACTGTTTGCGCCCCATTCACACATTCATCTGTTCTTACATGCCTGCTTCTTTTGCTTTGGGTGGTGAGCAACACAAATATACAGCAATGTGACTTGATTTTCCTGTTGATCGATTATAACAATCAGTATATATTTAAAAAAATAATAATCACATTTAAACTGAATTTATTGTGGTTGTAGTTTGCCGGGTGGCGTAAAACTGCACTGCATCATACTGAGAAGTGCTTCATATAAAGAGCTGGACAAATAAGTCAAAATTTAATGATGTTCATGTTCGCCGGCTGTTATTTAGTTTTGGGGATCTTGATTTTATTTTTTTGATATTTTCCCTCAAAAAATCATCACACATTCTCAAATAAACCCCGCCTGCTTTCAGGACTTTAGGGCTGGTACACTACACAAAGTTTAAAGAATTGTAACATCTTAATTGATTTTTAGAATGTGAGAGACCACACGCTTGATGAAAAAAAAAAAGGCGTGTCTTCTTACAGTTCTAAAAGTATGCAGTGAGATGACCAACACAGCATATCACAACGACATCCCTACCGACAATTGTGAGTCTCCCCCTTCCCCAAACAAGAAGTCTGTTGTTGTACCAAAACTGACCTGTGAGACGCAGCATAGTGTCACGAGGCATCCAGAATTATGACAAACACAAAAAAGAAGAATGAGTAGTAGAAGATGACACGTTATTAGGATTCCCACATAGTTTCTAGGCAGGACACGCCCCACCGCAACATGATTGGCTTCTGCGTCGTGGGATGGGAAGGCTACGCAGATGTAACGAGATGACCATACCAAACATGTATCACATTTGTACCAAATAAAAACAAATACGTTTGTTATGATTAGGGTTAGGGCTAGGGTTGGGGTTGAGCCTCAAAGCGTTTTAGAATGGGTTTAAGGTTAGGATTAGGGTGGGTTATGGTTAGTGGGAAACATATTAAAGCCATCACACTTAAGTCACATACTTCTTTTCCCGTCTGCAAGCAGTAGGGTGTGCTCTACAGGGATACACCAGCCAATCATAATACAATGGCGCGTCTCCTGGAGCCAGTAGTAACGGAGCAGGCCATGTCCTGCCTAGAATACTATGTGGGAATCCTAACAACGTGAAGATGACATAGAAGAAGCTAGCCTATCTCTTATCTTACGTGGTAACTCCATAGCAAATGCTTCTCCTTGTCATATTTAATGTGGTGCATGACTTGTGAGACACGCTATACCAATATTCAACACAACCAGCTGCTCCTCTATTTGTGTCTCGTTGTAGTGTGAGTTTCAGGTCGCTTCCTTTTTGGCTATCATTCTGTTTCACGTTACAATCAAGAAGCCCGAAATATTGAATATGTTTAACATTTTCTATTGATGGCCCTGACCCTTTTCCAAGCTTATCCGATAATGAAACATTTGCAAACTTTGATCGGAAGTGGGCCATTGGGCTCAAAATTGGCCCAATTATAGGTATGAGTGTGTATAGGGCTTCAGCAGTAATCTAATTTAGCACCCGAAAAGATGCCAAGGCGAGCAAAGTGGAAATTTGGGCAGGAGCTCATCGGAGTTGGTGCAACAAGACTACAGTTTGAAACGTGGAATGAAAACACTTCCAAACAATACATTAGTTAGCATAAGAATTACAAAATCGCTTCATATGAATAAGTGATGCTTTCATTTTTGCTCTCTGTGTTTTCGCCCTAAAAAAACCAAACAATGATTTGATGGATGGTTTTGAACTTCAGTGCAGAAATTTATGACGCCTCGAGGATAAACTACAATCACTTTAATGATCATCTTAATGTCATCCAATGCCCTCACCAGGTCACGTCATCAAGTATTTTGGTTCGGTGCAAAACTAATAACATACCCATTGTGGTCAGCTTTAATATTTGGTAGTAATTAGCTAAGGGTTCAATCAGTCAACCACTGAATGAATATTAGTAGTATTAATAGTAAAAACTAATAGCCAAATCAAATTTTGTTCGTCGAGATGTCCCGAGTCTTCAAGTTCAAGTCATTTTGTTGTCAGGGTTTTAAGTGGTTAGCTCAGAATAACACCGCTTTTGCGTCATCTTTAATCTTAAAAAGGCCCTGATGAGTTATAAGATTTGGTGTCCTTGTTATCTGTTTATTGGTTTCACTCATTGGCTTTGGGAATTGCATGATGTTTACACAAAGGGTAGGCTGCTGCTGTAAACACCTCTTCACGGCCAACACTTCAGCCTGTCGTACTGCACTAGGCAAATGTTTGTGCGAACATCTCTGTAAACACGCACATCCTCAGGGGGTCAGCCAAGCCAACCAAACTGACACCCAACACGAAACACCCGAGCCCCACAAACACCTCCACAACTGACACTGCAGTCATGTCATCGGAAGTGTAAAGCAAAACCCAGTTTTCCTAACGAGTTGAACCAAGCCAGAGGCACCCTGGTATCTCGAGTCTAAACACATGTACCCTCCCCTCTTCAAAAATACACCGGCATGTAAGCCCTTAATTATTTCAGTGGGCTGAATTCGAGACGATCGGGTTCTTGAGGTTTTGCACAGGGCATGGAGTCAAGATGGTGAGGAACAGCAAGACGGAAACATTATAACCGGCGGGGTAGTTAAGGGAGAGTGGAGTCAAGTTTTAGAGGACAGACACATATTTGCAAAAACTGCTGTCTCTGTCTCTCTTGGTGCTCCTCTTGTAGTCGTTGCAACCCCATCCCTTGCAACATGGCTGATGGGGAAAAATAGACACTATAGTCACATCAAGACTTATAAGAGCAAAAAAGAAAAGAAAAAAAGCCATGCTTTTTAAATATGGAACTGACACACTACAAAGCTGTTGTTCTGAATGGATTAAAAATGTGAAACTATATTATGAGAAAAATGATTTATAGATTTGTCTATTTACTATTGTAGAAAAATAAGAAAGGCACGATAATCGGCGTATGTAATTATGTTTTCTTGTCAAAATGTTAGTTTACTGGACATGATCAGGTGTGAAGGAAATCATTATCCATTTGCTAGTATTATGGAAGATAGATAATTAAATTAAACTATTATATGGGTCTTGTTCCAATTGACATTTGAAATCAGGCACATCTAATCTTAAAACTCTGGATCAATAAAGACTGAATGAGAGTAATGGCTTCCACCTTAAAACTTTTTTAATTAATTCTAAACTCTAACAGACATTTGCCATTTTCAGAGCAACAGATGTATACAATGCTAGTAAAATATAAACATCCAAACTCAATTATTTGACAGAAAAAAAAGCTTCTGAGAAAAGGGATATACTGTAGAAATGTGACATCTTTTTCCCCTGTTATCCCACTTAGTCAGGTATTAAAAGTGAAATATTAAATAACCTATAGTGGCTATGGATTCCAAATGGTGTGTCCAAAAGGAACATCGCCGATAAATCACAGAGCGAAACTTGAGTCGGAGGCTGTTGTCAGAGATTTATCGGCAGCTGTATTTTTCTAGTGTCACATGATGTTCCGTAAGACTTAGCCAGTGTCTTACGTTGCTTGTACTCAGACCCACTCTCCAGCAAAACACACGCACACACACACACAAAACACATTTCTATCACCTACAACTTGAGTTATTCAAATGAGATGAGTTTAAATATGTGGGGATCAGCACACATACAGTATCTTACTAACGAGGCAACACGGACACATGTGATACATACTTGCTCCACCCATCTCTCCTCCCAACCAACTAATGCTGCTGTCGGTTTCGGGAAAGCCGCTGTGTCTTTAAGACCAGAGCTGGCGTCCTGGTGGCTCAGCATACTGAGACATACCACAAAGATGTCAGTTTGAATTCACTCTGACAGTTGCTGCGGTCTCGCTCGGTTTTCACTGACTGGGCAATGTCAACTATTTGAGGAACAACAGTCAAATGAGCAGAGCAAGAGTTCAGTTAGACACAAGGGCAGTTATAGATAATATAAATTTAGATTTCAATAACTTAGTGGTAGGGTATTTCTTAAAACTTGTATTTTGTTCATTTAAAAAGTGGTCAATTAATTCAAACAGAGACACACAGGTGGCCATAAAGCACACATTAATGTTCTATAAGAGCCAAACCACTTAGAAAAATATGCTATTGGGGTAAGGAAGCCAATTTCTGTACTCAAAGTGCACGTCATGATCTGTGTTTTTGTTTAGATTATATTTAGTTTTGTTTCATGTTTTGTCTTGTTTTTTTTTGTCATGAGCTTCCCCTGCAGTACCTTTGTTGGAGCTCAGGTGGCGCCTTGCGCCCCTCTCTCTCACTCTCTCCCTTCCCCTTTCTCTCTTCGCAGTAATCAGCACCTCCTCGGCCGCGCACCTGTCACCAATCAGCCTTCAATACTTTGAATACTTGGTCATGCTGTTCAGATTAACCAACGCCCCGGCAGTCTTCCAATTCTTCATCAATGACATTCTCCGTGATGTGTTAAACCTGTTTGTTTTTGTTAACTTGGATGACATCCTCATTTTCTCTCGTTCCCCCGAAGAACACCACAGTCATGTACGCCAAGTCCTCCATTGCACAACGCCTGTATGTCAAACCCGAAAAATGTGAATTCCACCTCTCCTCCGCACACTTCCTAGTCTACATCATAGCCAAAAGACAATTGCAACAAGACCCTGGCAAGATCCAAGCAGTCGTTAACTGGCCCACTCCCACCACCCGCAAAGAACGTTTCCTCGGATTCGCCAATTTCCACAATTATAGTAGAGTCACAATTCCTCTCACCAGTCTCACCTCCACCAGCTCTCCATTTCATTGGACGCCAGCCGCATCCCAAGCCTTCTACCAGCTGAAAACAATTTTTTTACCAGTGCTCCCATCCTACGTGACCCAGACCCCTCCCTCCAGTTGGTGGTAGAGGTGGACGCCTCAGACATTGGGGCAGGGGCCGTTCTCTCACAGCGGGACCCCTCTTCCCAAAAACCTCAACCCTGTGCCTTCTTTTCGTGTCGTCTATCCCCTGCGGAACGGAACTACGACATTCGCAACCGAGAACTGCTAACCATCATCTGGGCATTGGAGGAATGGAGGAACTGGCTGGAGGGGACTGAAGTACTGTTTGTTATCTGGACTGATCACAAGAACCTTGCTTACCTCCGTTCCGCCAAACGCCTTAACGCCCGACAAGCTCGTTGGGCCCTTTTCTTGAGCCAATTTAATTTTAGCCTCTCCTCGTCACGTACGTGGTTAGGGCGAGGGCGAGTAACGCAAGGCAAGAACATGGTGGACCCAATTGCAGGGAAGCAGGGAGGCAAGGCAGGAGTGCCGGAGTCTCAAAATAATATTTAATCTTCAGAAAGGGGAAACAAGGATATTGGCTAAAGCAAAACTGAACGAAGTCCCACAACAGATAATCAAACCAAAGTAACAAAGTAACACTTGAATATCTATAACTGGAAACAAACTATGACCTGCGAGTAAGACGAGGAATAGATAGGGAAAATGACACCTGACAATGACATACCACAATGATAAAGACAACTGACGACTATGACATGGCAAAGACATGTGACAACGACAATGGACTGACAGAAACCAGGGAACTAAATACAAACAAATTGACAAGACAACGAGAAACACCTGGACAAGACATGAGTGGCTGGAGAGAGCTGATTGGTCGACACAAAGTAGACGAGAACAGGTGGACACAACAACCTAATGAGCACACGACAAACATGGAACACAGGAAAACATAGAACAAAACTAAACACAACCCAAACCAAAACACAGACCATGACACTCCTTCCAACCTGGATCCCGCAACGGCAAACCTGCCGCCTTATCTCACATATACCCAGCCCCCTCCAGCCCTGCAGAACAAGAAACCATCCTGCTTCCCTCATGCTTCGTTGGAGCGGCCACCTGGAAAATCGAACAGGTGGTAAAAGAGGCTCAAAAGACTCCCCAGACCGGACCTCCGAACTGGCTGCTCGTACGTGATTCCGCATGTTCTGGCGTCCTTCAGTGGGCCCAAAAGGTACAGGTACTGTATGTTCTCAAGATTGAAAAGTAAAACCGGTATACTGTATGTGCTTCCTACTCGGCAAAACAGGTGAAAGCGCTGACACGGGTAAATGGTGGAATAGGACGTGGACAAAGCACTCGTAGGAACTTTCAACATCTGCAGTGTCTTTTGTTTAACAAAAGATGTCAACACAGAGCCACCAATTGTTACAATATTCAATGTTTAGGCTTCATTTGTGTTTACGTATAGCATATCATTTTTGTACAAATGATATACATGTATTTTTTGGTCCAAATATACCAGCCATAAAGAAGACAACATTTTAGCAAGTTTGGCTTCAAATCATCACATCATCAACCCGTAGTTATGTTGTTTTCCGGGTTCAGCCGTTCCGCATATAGCGAATTGAGAAAGCAGTACTTTTTGAGGGTACCACTACAGAGATAAGCCATTGTACCACCACAAGGTACAATAATATTTGGTTCTGAGATTTTAACCACATTCGTCTGTTACAGCCCTCTCGTCTGTAATCAGGATTCAAAGGACTCAAAAGCTCAGTTTTTTTGTTTTTGGTTTAGTCTGAGGAAAAGACAGTCGGTACTGATTTAAAGATCCTGGGTACGTGTTCTGTATATGTATCGCCAACAGCCACAAAACATAATTATAAAAACAGGGTAACGGGGGAAGTATATGGAACATTATCACCTTATTCAAGCATTTGAATGACAGCTTGACATGGACAATGGCAGCTTGAAACTTTAACTCACAGTGAGCAGCCGAAAAAAAAGCCTTACAATCATTTATTAAGCTATGGTTGCAGAACCCAGAATGGTGGATAGGCCCATTTTTGTACAGAAGCAGAAGCAATGATTCCCCCTGGGGACATAAAAGGAACATAACAGGGATAATATTACTGTATGTCATTTGCATTGTTTCTCTAGTATAGCATTTTTGTTGCAGAACAATAATAAGCAGACCCTCTCTGCTTTTACTTGACAAATACCTTTAGGACAGTGTCAGAATTGCCTTTGTAAAGGCTGACTTTTTTTTTTTTTTTGTTAGAATATTTCATCCATCCAATTTCAAAAACGCTTGTCCTCACAGACAACTTTGGGACAGGGCTATTATAAATATTTGTATAGTAAACAATGTAATATTTTCTTCATGTTTATTTTGCCACAAAATATTATTCTGTCATAATTTGAGCAATGTAATTACAATCAAAAAACAATATTGTTAGTTGCTAGCTTCCCTCCTACTATGCAATATTACAAGGAATGCCTATTACATGTTATGTGTCTCATGTTGAGAAGACCCATTCCGTTAGATGAGGTTGATTGACAGGTGAGTGTTGCAGTGGTAATGATAATGATGTAAAGGGGTCTCTGTGTGTTACTGTTACTGTGTGTTGCTGAAAAATGAGCTGAGAGAACAGATTTGATTATTTTAAGCCTGTGCTTATGTAGCAAGAACACATACAAACACAGTTACAACTGGGCTGAACATACCTACAGTACTTTGCAACCTGGGGACCTATTTTCATATAGGCACATCTGTATCGGAGTGCAAGAACTGGCGTACCTTGATTTTTGTGCAAGCGCAAGGTTCGCTGCATGTGTTTGCCAATCTTGCCGACCAGTCTGCGACAAGCTGGGTGTTACAGTGGAATGAGCGTGTCCTGTGACATGCGCCCGGCACAGTTACTATTTGATGGCTAAAAGTCGGTTTAAACTTGTGCCTGCTGGCACCAGCAGGTTGACCGCTGGTTCGTCAATGCACTTGTCCTTGCTTGTTCTCATGGGTAAGAAACAACAGCATTACGAGTCTTTCCTCTCTGGTAACATGGAGGAAAGACTTCTTTAGATTTGTTCCATTAAGTTGCTTGAAATCTCGTCCTCACACACACACACACACACACACACACACACACACACACACACACACACACACACAAACAAAAACATCAGAATCAGAATCATCTTTATTTGCCAAGTATGTCCAAAAAACAGCCGCTCTAGTATGACAACAGACAGCCATTTGACAGAGAACACTTTTGAGACATAAAAACATTGAGGAAAAACAGTCACTGCGCAATAAAGGGTTGCTAGTTATCTGGTAATGCCGGTACAATTTTTACTTTTTTTTTTTTGGACAATTGTGCAAAAATGATGCAGGGTCCTCGAGCACTTAGATCAGTTTGAATGACTAATATAGCAATAGTCTGTTGCAATGACCATTGTGCAAAGGGCGCTGAGACTTCAAGGAGTGTATGCAGTTTAAAGTGACTAGTCGCACGATAATCTGGGACAATGTTGATTGTGCAAATGTTACAGATACTCCTCAGTCAGTCTGCAAGTGGGGCAGATGCCACTCTGGCATGAGTGGCCAGTATTGGTCAACAACTCTTATGCAAATAGTGCAGCGAGACTACGACAGTGAGTGCACGAGTATTGTATAATTGGCCCGTCAGAAATGTGACAATGCACTCAAGACAAAAATTTGGAATGGAATTGTAGGTTAGCTCTTTAAGAAGTTGATGGCAAGAGGGAAGAAGCTGTTGGAATGTGTGCTAGTTCTAGTTTGCATTGATCAGTAGCGCCGACCTGAGGGAAGGAGCTGGAAGAGCTGGTGACCGGGATGCGGAGGTTCCGAGAGGATTTTGCATGCTCTTGTCTTAGTTCTGGCAGCGTGCAAGTCCTCAAGGGTTGGTAGGGGCGTACCGACAATCTTTTCAGCAGTTTTGATTGTCCGTTGCAGTCAGAGTTTGTCCTTTTTTGTAGCAGCACCAAACCAGACTGTGATGGAAGAACACAGGACTGATTCAATGACCGCTGTGTAGAACTGCCTCAGCAGCTCCGGTGGCAGGCCGTGCTTTCTCAGAAGCCGGAGGAAGTACATCCTGTGCTGGGCCTTTTTGAGGACGGAGTTGATGTTGATCGCCCACTTCAGGTCCTGAGAGACTGTAATTCCCAGGAACTTGAAGGTCTCGACGGTTGACACAAGGCAGCTGGACAACGTGAGGGGGCATGTTGTGTCGGCCGGTCCACTTCCTGTCGATATGCAGACTCGTCACCGTCCTTGATGAGGCCGATGACAGTGGTGTCATCTGCAAACTTGAGGAGTTTGACAGCCGTTGAAGCGCAGTCGTTCGTGTAGAGAGAGAAGAGCACCTGAGAGAGGACACAACCATGGGGTGCCCCAGTGCTGATGCTGCGTGTGGATGAGGTGGTCTCCCCCAGCCTCACCTGCTGTGTCCTGCCCGTCAGAAAGCTGTAAATCCACTGGAAGATGACAGGCGAGACGCTGAGTTGGAGAAGCTTGGAGGAAAGGAGTTCAGGGATTATGGTGTTGAACGATGAGCTGAAGTCCATCAACAGGATCCTGCGCATAGGTCTCTGCACTGTCAAGGTGTTCTAGGATGATGTTGATTGCATCATCCGCAGACCTGTTCGCTCAGTCACCAAACTGCAGGGGGTCCAGCAAGGGACCTGTGATGCTCCTGAGGTGGTCCAGCACGAGACGGTCAAACGACTTCATGACCACAGATGTCAAGGCGACAGGCCTGTAGTCATTTAGACCCGAGATTGTAGGTTTCTTGGGGACTGGAATGATGGTGGAGCGTTTGAAGGAGCGCATGTGACACATAGTTAAAAACAATTCCCTCCGACAGCACTGTGGTGTCGAAATCGGTTACTGTCACTTCTTGAGATCCCCAAAGGACGCCTGTGACCATGCTGGGTGGCCGAGCAAGTCTTCATTGATCACCTGCCTTTATTTAGCACACGTTTCACACTTTCTTTCCCAATGCTCGGCTACACCCTTTCACTTTCTTTTCGACCCCCCAACACACACACACACACACACACGCACACACACACACATGTGCACACACACACACACACACACACACACACACAGGTTGTGCTGTCAAGTTGCCTGTCACCATGCTTGTTCCTGGGTACCATATATGAGTCTTCAGCTGTTGAACCATAATTAACCTCGCACACGTTGTGCACTTCATGCTCGCACACACACACACACACACACTCACACACTCACACACGTACATCTACACGTGGTTTGCACTTTTGGTCTCCTTGTCACTTCTGTTGCCTTTTCACTATCAGCTCACTGCAACCTAATCTGTGCAGCAGGGGTTAATTCAATCTCTCTGTCAGTGTGAAGTGTCACCAAGTTAGTTTACAGCATTTGAATGAATACATGCATCTGCCATTCCTTTCATATCACATACTAGTGTTTCAGCTCTGGTAAACAATTAGTGCAAAGTATTTTTACAGACTATCTCAATAATTTTTACCATACCATAGAGCATTGCCCCCCTTGTGCACACAGTACACCACAAAACAACAATAAAACCTAAAATTAAAGTGACACACAAGCCAAAAGTGTCATTTCCTAAATGGCATCCAAGAAATGTGAGAACAGAAGCCTTGAATGACTACAAATATTATTGGAAACAGAATCATATCATATTCAGGCTGATTGGAATGAATTTATTTTCAAATGTTTCAACTTATTCATCAATCAGTTTTCCAGGTGAAAATAAAATGTATCCATCGATTCTCTGTACTCCATATCCTCACCAGGTGTGCTGGAGCCTTTAGGAGAGAGGCCGGGTACACCTTGGACTGGTCACCACCAAATCATATGGTACACATAGACATACAGTACAACCATTCAACCTCACATTCACATCTATGGACAGTTAGTCTTCAATTAATCTTACATGCCTGCGTTTGTGGTAGGAAGCTGGAGTAATCGGAGAAAACCACAACAAGTGTGGAGAGAACAATCAAACGCCACACAGGAAGGTCAGACTCAAACTCCAAACCTCCAAACTTTGAGGCAGACATGCTAACCACTAGTTTCCCATGCTGGACCCTAATGTTCTAGTATAATGTTATTCTGCATACAGTGGCTGACGGGTTTAAATCGTTCCATGACCAAGCTCTTAACTTGATTTACTCCTATATCAAATCAATATTCCCCGTTGAAATTAAGTGAAATGCCTTGAATCCAACACAAAACATTTTTTATTACGTTTTTCATGAAGAAAAATAAAACCGTTTTGTGAAATAGAAATATAAAAACACAATAGCGAAATGGAGTAAAAGAGAAACTGGTTTTATGAAGTGTAATTAAACTCAAAGTAAATTTGTTTACCTTTTATTTATCGATTTACCTTTTATTTGATGAGTGTGCGTTTGTTTTTGTTTTTTTATATTTCCAAATTTAGTTATATTATATTATTTGGTTATCTTATTTCATTTACAGTATATCGTTGAAATGAACACCCACACACGCCCACAAACCCACATGCACACACGTCATTTAGAAATGAGCTTAGATAAATGTGTTGTGAGGTGTATGAAACATATTATATTTGCCTTCATCTTCAAATGAGATATAACACTTTTGTTGATGGTGTGAGAATATTTTACTGAAGTTTGAGGTAAAGAAAAGATTGCCGATTAGCGCTTCCTATGCTCACTGAGCTCAAGTCAAATCGAAATTTGATGAGGTTATGCACGATAAAAGCAGAGGGAGATTATGCAAATTTAGTACAGAAAGGTCTGAGCTGAGATTCAAACCTTCTTGCTATGGGAGACACTTGCTGGGTTCTGTCGATATAAACACAATACAAGATGCCCCACCCCACCCCACCCCCCACCCAACCTTCCAGTCACTCCATCACCATTTCCAAAATGACATGATAGAGATATTACCGAAATGTCTGTCAGGCTGTGGTTTGCTAACTAAATGCTAATATGTGTCAGAGCATGCCTGAGGATTTATTACTCGCCATCTGCTCACCAGCGTACTGTACAATGTTAGCTTTGATCAAGACCACCCTGTTCATTCGTCCCAAATTGCTCATTTGAAGAGGAATTAGCACCAAGTTCTTTTGGCTTTCTCCTAATCAGACCTAATCTTTAGTATTCATATGAAGAGTCATTCATTTTGCTTTGAGGGCTCCATATTTGTTTTCAAACCATTCATCCATTCATTCATTTTCCCTACCGCTTCTCCTCACTAGGGTCACGGGTGTGCTGGAGCCTGTCCCAGCTATCTTTGGGCGAAAGGCGGGGTACACCCTGAACTGGTCGCCAGCCAATCGCAGGGTACATATAAACAAAAAACCATGCGCACTCACATTCACACCTACAGGGAATTTAGAGTCTTCAATTGACTTGCGATGCATGTTTTTGGAATGTGGGAGGAAATCAGAGTAGCCGGAGAAAACCCGCGCAGGCACGGGGAGAACATGCAAACTCCACACAGGCGGGGCCGGGGATTGAACCCCGGTCCTCAGAACTGTGAGGCTGACGATCTAACCAGTCGATCAACGTGCCACCTCATGCAAAACCAACAAACAAAAAAACAAAATCAGTTTATAAATTGCAACTTTTGAACAGGGACATAGTTTGGAAAATTTACTGGCACATAAAAAGGCACTACAAGGAAAAAAATAAACATCAAATTTGTGCTGATGTTGTTAATGCAAAAAGCGGTTGATTAAAGAGATTCGTTTACCCAAAAGGAAACCAAAGGCATATTTTATCCTTGAAAATGTTTTTGGAAATGGCACGTAGGGTGTGCTAGTTCCTTAGTATTGCTAGAACACAGTGTGACATTTAATAGAAGTCACATAATGAACTAACCATTCTTAAGTGATCTATATGGATCTGTGAGGGAAAATAGTGAACTTTGTGGAGAATTCCATCCAATCCATCTGTCTAAACAAGTTTATTCTAACATTTGTCTTCCCACAGAATCCTCTCAGCCTTGGGGTGTGCCTAATGCCATTTGATGAAACAGTAAAGATTCTCCATATCTTTTCACCGCTAAAAGGCTAATTGCTGTTCTGTAGTCAGATTTACACCCTCCTCTCTCTTCTTTATGCGCCAGGCATCTGTAAGTCCTCACACTCCTCGTCTCTAAAGGGATGTATGTTATGATCCCTTGTCAGGGAAATCAATCCTTATCAATTTTAAAGTTCAGATTTTCATTTCATTGCTTTCTGGCCAGAAAAAAATGACTATTCTTGCTCTTTTTGTCTATACCCCCATGACTTGTTCCATCTGTGGCCGTATTGATTGACTTGGTGTGGGTCCCCTGTGGATTTTCTCTTTCCCCACAGCGGCCTCTTGGCTGTTGTTAGCAAGTGCCTGAAGACATAGCTGAGTTAAATAATGCTAACAAGAGCCACAGCTCAATCTCTATGTGGCCTGTTCTGACAATTGCAGCGTCTCTACTGTGTCTGGGAAGACAACAATAAAGGTCAGACATGGGTTACACTGTGGATGTTGGAATTTGAATTATTATTTTGATATGATTTAACCCATTTACATTTACGTGTATGCACATTTTGACAATTACAATTTGGACTCTCAAGCAAAGTGTGTGTTTTTATGAGATGTGTAACACTGATGTTGAAAGTATCCCCTTTATTGGATACCAAATTGGGGACGAAACATTTGCTCAAAATAGTAACAATGAAGCAGTTGAAGCAGTTGATCGGTCAATCAGCAAAAGAAAATAAAGAGAATGATGACAAAATATGCAAAATAAAATTAAATGAAGTCATAATGAGTTCCCAATATAATAAAACATGCAACAATGATTTTTCTTTGTATGTGTACATTGTTTTATAATTATTATTATTATTATTTTTTTTAAAGAACATTTCCTAATTGAATAGAGGCTTGAGTTTTGTTGTTGTCGTTTTTGCCTAGACAACCATACACTTAAGATATGTTTCTACCATACATGATTGGGTTATTTTCAGGGTCAGGTA
Organism: Phycodurus eques; assembly: GCF_024500275.1. Taxonomy (NCBI): domain Eukaryota; kingdom Metazoa; phylum Chordata; class Actinopteri; order Syngnathiformes; family Syngnathidae; genus Phycodurus; species Phycodurus eques. The sequence continues at coordinate 8,539,960 of NC_084532.1, read as the reverse complement.
TTACGAACAAGTCATGCTGGCATCCTACAAAGTTTCTTTGACTCTTTTTGTTTTCCAACTTGTGTCAGATAAACATTGGAGTGCTGAGGTAAAGAGGCTTTGACTTCCACGCGGTGCGTAAGTCATAGCGTAGCCTATTTGTGTGTACCGTGTGTGCAGTCGCCAAATAGTAAACTAATGGTTCAGTGCTAACTGCTCACTAAGTGGGTGGGACAAGGATGGCCTGACCTCACTGGCCTTACCACCAGTCCCCTCTAACAGCTTTGGCCTCGAGGTCAGCTCAATTTCCCCACTGCTGAGTGGTCATTACGAAGCACAGCTTTGATAAATGCCCACACGGCCGCTGGTGCTGCTCCTGCTGGCCAGAAGCGAAGCACATCTCTGAGGTGCAGAAATCTCCTGTGCACTCACATGGGCAGTAAAGAGGAAAACAACAAAGAAAATACAGAAAAAGAGATGACAGAAGATAGTAGAACTAACAAGAAAGTGAAATGAAGAAGACAGACTGAACCCATTCAAAATGCAACTCAAAATGGAATATAGTTGCATGTCTGTTCATGGCTCATGTTGCCTAGAAACCAAAATGACATCCCGTTCTCACCCAGATAAATAAGTGTAACGGAACCATGACGGTACAGGATAAACAATTGGAAAAGCTTTGTAGGTGTTACTCGCATCTTTGTAACAGGGAGATCGTGAATCCAAAGCAATCCCCGGTCACAGTGTGAAACATGCTGTCACAGACATCCTGATCAATATAAGTGGCAGCTCACCTGCCAATAACAAAATAACATTGAGACTTGAGACTTGTTGTAACATCCCACAGATAGAAGGCCCCATAGTCTGTCACAATAAAGCTACATTGATCTACGCACTAAGAATTTGAGAAAATGTTGGCTGGATTGTGAGAGAATTGATTTTATTTGATTCCTTTTTTTTTTTTTTGCTCTTTGAGTGACTGACTGTTTCTAACATACGGCACACTGGAATTATACTAAGTTGCTGAAGTGTTCCTAACAGCTCGAAATTATCCATACATCTATTTAGCGCTTGTCCTCATTAGGGTCTGGATGGGCTGGAGTCCATACCGGAAGACTTTGGGCAAGCGGCACGTTGCACCCTGGACTGGTCACCAGCCAATCGCAAGGCACATAGACACAAACAACCATTCACACTCGCATTCTAGCCTATGGGCAATTTATTCCGTTAACCGAACATGCATGTTTTTGGAACGTGGGGGTCAGAGAAAATCCACAGGGAGAACATGCATACAAGATCGCATGAGATGAGATTCTGGACTGCGAGTCAGACATACAAACCACCCTGTTATTGTGCTGCCACAATATAAAACTACTGCAACATGACAGAATCAAATGAATACAGAATGTGGAATAAATTATACCTCCTGATTTTATTTTTGGTTGCATCTGTACAATACAATAGGAATCCTACTTTTTATCATGGCCAATCAAACATTCATTTCCCTCTATCATAGAATTATTACTTTGTCCATTTGTGTCGCTACGAGTCTTTTTGTGTTAATTGTGAGTGTTAATTACAGTAAATTAACAGTATATTCGAGTAAGCGTTCACATAACTGTTTTTTTGTTTGTTTTTTGTTTGCAGCGATACAGATGAATGTGTCAGGGGATGGATGTGAGGACATTGTTGATAAATTGTCTTGCCGACTGTTTCAAACTAACTCGTCTCACTTCCCCTCAGCTCATATCAGAAAAGGTAGAAAAATCATAGGCGACATCTCTGCTGCTAGTTCAATTCTAAATGTTTTGCTAGTTTAAATGTATATTTTTTAAGGGTTTGATTTACAATTTCTTACAATGCTCTGTATTGAGAGACTGGCTAAAACCAGTCCAGGCTATCCGCACCTTTCGTCCAAAGTCAGCAGGGAAAGGCTCGACCTCACCCATGACCCAAATGAGAACATGCGCTATAGAAAACAGATGGATGGATGCCCAATGCTCTGTAATTGCTGCTAAATTGTATTAAATTGCATTTTGTCATTGCTTTGCACATGAGAGTTGACAAGTCAGATGGTTGTCGTCCATCTTAGACACACACTAACACATACACTATTATGTCCAAGCCTACCTACAGAGAGCTCAGGGAGGATTTGTAGGTCCATGAAAATGACCAAGAAAAACGTTTTCTGATAAATTATTCAAAACCTCACAATCCCTTTTGGGTAGAGTGTTGCGTCACACAGCGTGACGCATTACAGCTACACCTTCTCTGTCCTTCCTTTTTTCTCGCCATCACTCAATGTGCCCTTTTCCTCACTCTGCGGTGTCTGTTTTTTCTTTTTTTCCCTCATCCTTTTTCCCCCCCAATTCTGCAACGCCAGGCCTAATGCCCCCAAGAGAAGGGCCAAGTTCTTGGGCAAGCTGTCGCTGATAATGGTGGCAATTAATAATATGTCATAATCCTGCAGGGAGTGCGTATGTGTGTGCTTGTGTGTGAGTGTGTACCAAGGCCACGGGCTGAGTGTGTGTGTTTCTCTGGGAACATAGACTGATGACGAAGGATCAGACGAAGGATCAGAGTGTAAACAACAGAAAAATGTTACAAAATGTGTTCTGGTACTTACATGCATACTACTGTATAAATGAATGGAATTACACACTGTGAATTATTTCACTTCACTTTGAATTTGGTGAAATGTCACAGTTTTTAGTTGATTCTATGGTTGAAATAAAGGTGAAGACTTGAAAACTCAATCTGCTTATATGGACTTTTTGTTGTCTTGCTATTTTTATCAGTACGATGTATGATGTTAGCTCTGAGAGACAGCATTTTGGCAGCAAAATATTGATTTCACAGACAACTTTGAACTCATCAAATCTTGGTGCCATACAATACATTTAGAATGTGGCTTCGACCCCTGCAGAATCCTCGAATGTGAATTGTTCAAGACATTTTAGAGAATTTTATTACAACAGTTTGGGTAATTGGCCCTTGGCCCTTAGTGTGACTGCTTCTATCCACAAAACATGGTCCATAGAGGCATGCTTCAATGAGTTTGGTGTGGAAGAACTTGAGAGAACTGACCTCAACTCCGTCAACCAGCTTTGAGAAGAATGCGAGCCAGATCCTTTATTAAAACATCTTGGAACTTTGCTAAGCTTGGTCTTTGGATGAATGAACAATGAATGAATGAATGGGATGGAAACTGCACTAGAGGGAGAAAATCAAAGTAAGTTTTCTATTTTCTCTTTATATAGGATCGGAGTAATTGCCAGGTGTCCCAATACCTTTGCACATATAACTTTGTATGTGTACAATATCAATGGGATGCGAATCCATGTTGTCACACAGAGAAAAGTGGGTGGCTGGCAGGGCTAACAGCTGCAGATATTCCGTCCATGTAATTTTTAGTAGACACAGGTGTTCTGCACACCAGAGGTCACCGCTACATACACACATGAAGGTACACAAACACATAAATGCACAAAAGGCTTCAGAGTGGCAGTCGACTGCCGAGCCACAGGCCAAGTCACACCACATTGGCACATATCTGCGCATAGAGTTACAGCAAATAGAAGAGACTTTAGCTTGACAGTCTCTTGAAGAAGTCAAGCGTCAAGTGAAAGGGCACAGGGTAATTCAAAGTATCATTAGTCCTAGAACACAAAAAAAGGATGCTAACACTAATGAGTGTTGTGTATTTTTACTCTGAGGTTGTGCTACGTTCAAATATTACCTCATGCACGCATTACTAAGCAATGTTAGCGCTCCTGACTGAGTTGTGTTATTAATTAGCTGTAAAACAAGATTTTTTTTTCTTCCTATGTGAACCTGCTCAGTGTTCGTGTCCCTGTCTCCAGGTGCACCAGCATGTAGAGACACTGCATGCTTGTTGCATTTCCCTTCGCCCCTGTGCAAACTGCAGCAGACAGGTGTGACTGCGAATGCCGTTCTTATCCTATAGACACTCAATTATGCAAACACAAAAGTCTTTGGATGGGATATTGGGATTTCTTAGGAATGTTATAGAAGTCATCATTTGAAAATATAAACACTATAGAGATTTTTAGAGAGAGTGTTGTATATTGATATTTGTTTTGTACCTTGTTAAATCATTGTTGATAATTGTGAGAAATCATTAACATGATCAGTGTCTTCACATACTGTAGATGAATATTTATACTGTACAAATCTTTTGTGTCAGAAGTGAGAGTGATACACACTTAAACACTTTTTTTCCAAAAAGTATTTAAATTTGAACTGATCACTTCTACAACATTCCCAGGAAATCACAACGTTGCAGTAATGGTGAGCTATCTTTAGAACGGGCCCACGGGCACCATTTTGTTGACCCCTGCTCTAACATATTGCACGTTGACGTAGGTGCACGTGATGCACTAAGATTGTGGTCCAATTGCTGTAAAATGGACTGCAGAACTAAACATTATTTATCATCTTCCAAGCAAACTACATCAGCGCAACATTCATTAAAAAAAAAAATATATATATTTTTTTTACCTCCTCTCGTGGTGCGGTTCAAATACATTTAGCACTTTATAGAAAAGCAGCGAGTTCTCCTGGGATGACCGTGCTGTTTAAATTTGTAAAGGAAGTCCACTTTTTTTTGGCAATTGTACTCGAGGAGCACTGCATTCCGGCTTGTCATCTCTGCTGTGACGGTTTTGCACGTTTTGTTTGATTTAACTCATCCCAAGTGCATTTCAACTGGATGTTTGTGCCCATCCTGCGCAACACTGCCTTGAAAACCTTCGGGAGCACATTGAAAAACTGCTCAGTCCTGGGAGAGTCTGGGGCCAGTACCAATTGTCACAGTTGAAAGGAGTTTAGTCGTTAATATGGCATGACTCCTCCTTGTGACTAGCTCCAAGTCAGCACTTTGATCATTCAGAAGCTCCAAAATTACAATGCTGAATAGAACATATGTCACGATAATTATTTGTTGCCATTTCAAATTTTTTTACACCAGCAGAAAAGTTCTCCCTGCCACCTCTTGTTTTGCCTTGAATCGCTTTGGATCTGGTTTGCACCGTTTCAGACGCAAAATCAGTTTATCTCAGTTTTGACAAATCACATTGCGTGTGCTAAATTCACGAATGCTCTCAATGAACTTCTCGCACTTTGGGGCGTTTGGCAGATGCCTGTGCATCTCAAGTGGATCAGCTGCCGTATCTGTTTGCAATGCGCAATCGAGTTTGCCCCCGTTTTTGCATGCAGAAACCTTTGGGGGATCATTTGCAACATGCCCATCAACAGTGCGTGCAATCTGTTTGTGCTATTTGGAATCTTAGTAAAATCAGGCCCACAATTTGTAGTTAGGATTTGGAAGAAATCTTTTGTGACGTGTGAATTGCCTGAATGTCATGCAAACTCTTAAACCTAAATTTTAGGAAGTTATACTACAGTTGGACAAATTGGTGCCCTACGAAGATAATTATCACACAAAAATATATTCTCACAAGAATATCAGGCTGTCTTTAAGAATATTGAGTTAAGCTACTTTCCAGGAAGCAATGTAATGTTTGATTGAAACATCCGATCACAAAGAAGTTGTTGGTTTGGTTGGTGTTTTAAATTCAATACTCTGTCAGTGGGTCATTTACCACATTCACGTGAGTCGCAGCCATTCTCCTCCCTTTCTGTTCCCATCTCATCCCCAATGACATGTCTTGTGGATGACTTGTATACTCATGGAACTGTTCCCCTCCTCTTTGTTAGAAGAGTCCAGCCCCTTCATCTCGGTGTACCAGGGATGTGTTGATTTAGTTACCTGCTACCAGCAAAGGTGCTTGTTAGCCTCAGCCGCCCCAATAGGTAAGGTTTACAAACCTCTGGCAATTTGTACACTCCTATTAGTGACCACGGGAGGTACATTAGTAACTGTCAGCGGGCCCTGCCCGATGCACTGCTCTCATGTGACCCAATTCATTGCACTGGGTGTGTCTCAGTGGCAGTGATATATACTCGCTGTGATTTTATTGATGCATAATCACTCACATCTCTCACAGGCTACAGTTATCTTTACTTCAATAGGCTGAGGAAACAATGAGTGTACCGCACACAATCTTTCGAAGAGGATATGGTAAGAGAAGGGGGTGCATGCGGGTGTGTATGCAGGGATGGTGTACTGTGAATGGTAACATGTTGCTATGGTTGAAGATCATTCCATTGGTTACAACCACTGGTTGATTTGAATCCGTCTTTTACCTTGTTAACGTGCTTGGTGTTTTCATGCCTCATTTCTCAAGTGTAGACATAGTGTAAAAGCTTTCGATCATTTTACTTTGTGAATGTCACTGAAGTTGCTTGGTGATGATATGGGGTTTGCTAGCAGTGCTGAATTGTCATTGGCCAGTGTGCCAATCAGAGGCTTCAGATTACCAGTGTATCCTCACTTTGTCCCCCACGTGATGAGATGTTCTTTACCTGCTTCTGCTGTAAGTCCAAACGCAGGTTGAGATAATGCATTGCTGTGCCAATCATTGGTCAAAATACATTTTTTTTTTAATATACTCATTATAATCCCTAAAAGGGAAATTCAACTCACACTCTGACTCGATATTTGTGTTGCAAACCACACAGTGAACCAGATCACACATGTCAGGCATGCAAGGAGCGATATCAGAGTGAAAGGGGCATGCAAACTTTGCTGCATCCTTGAGCTAGAGGATGGGTCTTGCTCAGAGGCACCTCAACAGTAGTCAGGAATCAGACTACTACCTCTTCAATGTTTGCCATTTTTCTTTTTTTCCAACCACTTTAATTCTTTTACTCTCTGGTTCCGAAGCCCAAGTCCTTACAGATGAACTACTGTCACCGCATAATGCTGAATTGATTAGGTTTAGAACGACAGAGGCCCTAATAATTTCAACCATTATTATGGCCTCACATTGCAATTTTAAATTAGTGGCGGACTTTTGAAGATGGTAAAATTGTAAAATTATAGTTAGGAAACTCTTAAGAAAGATGTAAAAGACAAAGGCAGACTCATGCACACATGCATTGTCAAACTACGATTTATTTTGTTGCGTTCTTTTATTGTTACATTCATTTGTCTCTTCAATAATATGTAATGCTGGTATGGCTACTGTATATGGTAAAGAAAACATGCTCAACCCCCCCCATCAACCATTGCTAGATTAAAAAAAAAAATAATAATAAAAACAATTCATATTCCTTCCAGAATATTGGACAGGACTATAGAGCGGTGGAGGTTATGATGGCTAAATGGACACAAGATGGAAGAGGCTATGTGAGGCTGAGCTGTCCCACTGATTGTCTCTGGCCTGGATTACTCTTCACCACAGATATGAAAGCACTGCTCTCTACCGTCCATCTTCACCAGGCTCAACATTCTTGTCTCCAAAGTACATTTTGCATCCCCCGTGGCTCCTCTCATTCCTTTTGCTGCATGTTTGTTATTCTTACGGCATGGTGGACAGCACCCACGCTGAAAAATGCATGAGATTCATTTTGCACCCTTCTGACCTCCAATGCAAAATCACAACCCTCCGCCCCACCGAGCCGCTTCATCCCAGGCCCTTCATCCACGCTGTCTCTCTATTGCTCTGCATTGCGTAGCATAAATCAAATCACACAGGACTCTCTCTCTCTCTCTCTCTCTCTCTCTCGCTCTCTCAACCCCCAGAGTCATAGGCCTTCTTCCTGTGTTACATTGTATTCACACATTTAGTGGCATTGTAAATAGATAAACACAAGCAACATCTATCAATGCAACTTGCAGAGAGGCTATGTAATCAGAATGCCGGACCCATGGCCGTTGATCTCCATTTACCTTGGGATAAATTCATCGGTGTGACCAACACGGGCGCAGCAGAGTGGTCTGACAAATCACCCCAGTCAGGCTGTGGCTTTGCTGGGCCTTATTGGCCTGGCTCTAAGTAGTCTTCCCCCTCAACGGAAAGGATGGGACCTGTCAAGCATGGCCAGATTAAAAAGTATACTCTGAAAGAAATGATTTGTTATTAAAGAAAGCCTCAGTGTGAATTTTTAAGAGTGGGAACAAATATGGGTGACAGTAGGAGGGAAGGCTGCGTTTGCATTTATTGTCCAGAGAGATGTTGTCAATCTTTCTCACTGTCTATTCCTCCCTCCTAAATGTTATTTTGCCTCAGTGGATGTTCACACATTATAACTTTTTGTTATTGCAACTCTAAAGAAAGAGTTTTGTTTTAAGCGAGCAGACATGATAATTTTTTCACTGTTAATCCAACCCACAGTATTCGGTCTACACACTAGACACATTCTGGGCAACAGTCAGTGAAAGGGGCTCTACAGTAGTGGTTCTCAAACTTTTTATACCAAGTACCACCTAAAAAACCCTGAGTTACCCAAGTACAACCATCAATACTGTAGCGTAGTAGACCTAAGGGCCCAAGTTACTAATTACTGTGCAAACTTGAATGCATATGGAAACAGATGTGGAAGCTGATCTACTAACGGGGTGCAAATAAGATTGCGTCTGCCAAATGCGCTAAATCATTCGTTCATTATATTGTACGTATATGCAAATAGATTCATTTGGTACATGAAATGGGATTTATCAAACCTGAAACGAATTGCGCTGGCTGATTTTGCATCTTTAAAAAGTGCGTCTGAAAGACAGGTGCAGACCAGCGCACAAAAGCGGTGCCAGCGTAGCATAGGCCAAATGAGAGGTAGGAGGGGGAACTTATCCGCTCGTGTAAACACTTTTGAAATTCCAACAATATGATCGCGACATATCGTCTACTGAGCAATGCAATTCTTTTCTGACTGACCTAAGGGCTGACATGGAGCCAGTTATGAAGGAGACATGCCACATCACTTATGACAAAATTCCTTTCAACTCTGCATTTCTTGCATCTGGATCATTTCAGCACACTGTGACTTTGTCGTCCACTGACACTTCCAATTCCATCACTTCAAACGTCATTTTTTTTTTTTTTTTTTTTAACTGAGTTGATCGGCAGCCTATGACACCAGTGTTGTTAACCTCCGATACTTGCCCCCTTTGTATTTTTTTATTTTATTTTTTACAATTTAGGATTGTTATTGAACGGTTACACTGTTGCAGAGTTTTAGGTGTGATATTTGGTGATGGAGAATATCGGCACTTGCAGACTTTTTTCGCTGGTGGTTTACGATGCTTATGTACCACTGCAAAGAGCTTCAAACATGGAGCCAGTGATCCCTTGGCACGCCTCCTCGACAGGACATGGAATTATCCCTCTTTTTGTTGTGCCCTTGCATTTCCTGGATTACATTGATGCCTGCCTGGTATCTGTCACTAGCTCGTCTGAGGGACTTCGGCCCCACCACAAATACCCTCCTCTGCTTTCTAAGCGCGAGGTTAACCTGAGGTAAAAACGGTGTTTTATTGATAAATGTTTTATGCTTTTTTTTTTTTTTTTTTTTCCCCCCATCTCTGATTGTTTCCTAAAATGCTTTACACATAAAATTGAGATGAGTTCATTTTGCACTTGTGGCACTCTCCCAAATGTTCTTTGGTGAAAACTATCAGCTCTGCCTGAAGTGAAAAAAAAAACACTCTTTTAAATAAGGAAGGCTCCACCACTTTTACACTTGTTGCGAACAGCATGTGCAATCTGTTAGCGCCAACACACATTTTAGCATCCACCATTTGGTATTTTAAATAAGTAAATCAGGCCCTGAGTGTTCATCAAAAACAAGGCATAGGTTTGATTCCTAAAGCCATGGTAACATTATGCATAGTTTCAACATTAACATAAAAAAATCGGTATAATACTTTAAGTGTTTCAAGTAATATGTATTGCACCTAAAAGTCAATAAAAAAAATCTACCTGCATAAATAAAGATTAAATGCAAATATATTGTACTTAAAAGTTAAATACAACTGAACTGTGCTTTAAAAATTGTACCTTACATGAAAATAATATATATACTTGATTAAAAAAGTGTATCTAACATGCACAGTTTGAAGATTGACACTGCACTTAAATATAGGAAGATTCAAAAAAAATGAAGCTTGTTGCGCTTTGGTTATGGGTGTACATTACGACTGAATGGTGGACTTTAACAGCTTCACTTCATCACGTTTTTGTAAAAAGTGCTGTGTGTTTGGTCGTAAGATGACAATAGAGATTTGATGGTTTCATGGATTCAGGAACCACATATCACACACTGCGTAGTTCAAGTCATATTTCCTCACGGGTTAACGTCATCTGCCTCACCTAAGCTTCCAAAGTCGTACTGCAGTCAGGCCATCTTTCACTTGTCACTGTTCGTGCCTGCGCTCAGTTCGCATCTTGTCCTCTTCCGTTTGCCTCCTTAAACCAGTCTTCTAATCCACATGTTTGTTTTCTTTAGTTAGTCACCTCCAATTCTTGCAATCACAGTTTTCTACTGTGTCAATCACACTTTTAAATGTTATTCTCATCTACCTAGGAGCCCTTAATTTCATGCTTTTAAAAAAAAATAAAAACATTTAAAAAAAAGCATAATCAACAAATGCTGTTTTCAAACGGGTCTTACTGGTGAGTAGTAGGGCAACAGCAGCATGTTGGTCTTGCTGGTGTCACCAACCAACCGCCACGGCAGATTTACGGGGGTCATAAAGGTAGACCCTTTGGTCTTTTGTCACCGCTTGCACATAATGTGCCCGAAGCAGCAGTGGATTCCTCTACCCCACACAGCCCTGGATTTTGTTACTGGTCTTCCTCCGTCCAAGGGCAACACAGCCATACTTACAGTTGTGGATACCGTCACTTCTCCTAAGCTGCCCACCTCATTGCCCTTGCCAAGCTCCATTCTGCCACTGAAACTGTTAATTTATTGGTCCAGCACATTTTCAGTCTCCATACTATTCGCTTGGATTTTGTCTCCTTACAGGGGCTCGCAGTTCGTGTCTCTGGTCTGGAAGTTCTTTTGTTTACCTTGGGCATCTCGGTCAGCCTCTACTGTGGTTCCTTCGCTCAGACGAATGGCCAGACCAAATACAGTACCCCAACCAACAACTAGAAACTGGCCTTTGATGCATGTCTTGTGCTACCCTTTTCACCTGGAGTACTCATTTAGCTTGGATCGAGTAGTAGTGCTCTTTACTACGTGACCACTACCAAGGTTCTCATTGTCCCCTCATTCCCACAATGACGATAAAGGATACTACCATTTGAGGGGACTAAACATTTCCCTAATTTACACACTAGTGATGCAGCATCAGGAGAATTTGAAAGTTCTGAATCCTGCTCAAGGATACAAGACTGGACAGGAATCGAACCAGCAATCTTCCTATTGCTGTCGAGAGTGTGACAGTCATGCAGTGGCCAACAAGAGAAGTCATAACAAATAAGTGATGATGGAAAATGCATGATTGTAGTCATTCTGGTCAGTAGATCGCCTCCCCTCTCCCTCCACACATCCACCGTTGTGCCAATGCTTGTCGGGGTGATCAAAGCTGAGGCCTTTCGGTCACAGGCCTTTAAAGGATTTAAAGGATTGTAATTGCTTTCTATAAGGACACGGTCATTGTTTCAGGACTTGGAGGTTATGCGGCACCAGCTGTACGATGTTTTACGATCACTTTTCAGAGTCTACCTGTTCAGATCATCAGGAAATCTGTTAGATATATGGCTTCCTTGTGCACTGACATCATGGATAAGAACAGGACCAGGGCTGAGAAAATAAACATTATTTCTCTGAGGTTCTCCTGACGTTTGTCTTTGAGGCCTGAGATTTAGTGACACTTTAGCACAAAACAGTCCGCAAATGTACTGCTGTAAATTATTTGAAGGTTGGGGGTAGGCCTATGCACAGACTTGCTGACAGAAAAAAATATTTTTTCCCCCCCTGTGTGTTAATGTGTGGGTCTGTTTGTGTGTGTGAGAGTGTATGACTGGGAGACATATGGGTAGAAAGCACAAAAAAACATGCAGTTGTTATATCACTTCTAACAGCCGTTCTGTACTTCTGTGGTGACGTTAAAACTTTTGCGAAGGACAGTAGGCCTATTATACTGTACTTTTGATATGTGTTTGCATTGACTTTCATTGGGTTCATTCTAAATTTTATGAGATGTGAACAGATAAACCTTTGCATTAGAGACAATGACTTTGCCATTTTCTCGACACGCCAGCTGTGCTGTGTGCTTGTGCAAGACTTAAGTTAGAGAGGATGTAATCTCCCTGTGGCCTGGTTTAGTTAGAACAATAACATGCCCTTTTTGTCTTCTTTCTTTCAAAAGGAATAAGAAAAAGGAACAGTGGAGAGATATATGAAAGGGAAAGAAGTCCCATCTGTGCAAACGTACACTGAAAACGTATCCATGCTCATTGGCCTTTTGGAGCTAGACAAACATTTGCTCATCAAATCAAGCTGTTTGCAGATGAAATTCACAGCGATGTGTGAGGGCAGTGATGTGAGGAAAAAACAGGAAAATATTTGTCATTACCGGGTTACTCTGAAGGGGCAAGGTGTTTCAACTAACACACATACACACACCTACACTGTGTGTGCCCAGTCCAGACACTCGTCCTGACACATACTTTCCTTCACATACCTTCACACACTGGGACAACACAGCTGGCGGAAAGGGTAAAGGTTACAGGATTGTACAGAAACACACCTCAACTGAAAAAAAGTCTGTCATAGGAACTACAAATTCCCCAAAAAATGGTGCGTGTATTGAGGGAAAAAAAGGTCAATTGTATTCATTCATTATTCAACAGCTTCTCATTATAACTCACTTGTTTAATTCATTTAACCTTGTGGCTTTAAGAACATTGCGTGCTCATTATGATGGGTGACCTTCCAATATATGCCTGTAATTAAATCAGCCATTTATTACCAGTTTGAGCTGACAATAATTACCTATCCAATTAACATCAAATATTTTCATAAAGTTGATGGCGGCACGGTGTCTGACTGGTCTGAATGTCCGCCTCACAGTTCAGAGGTCGTGGGTTCGCGCCAGACTCCCTGTGTGGGGTTTGCATGTTCTCCCTGTGCTTGGTGGGGTTTTCTCCGGGTACTCCACTTTCCACTCACAGTCCAAAAACATGCACGTAAGGTTAATTGAAAACTCTAAATTGTCCTTATGGGTAAGTGTGTGTGTGAATGATTGTGTGTAACACACCTCACACCTTAAAAGTTTGCTGTGATCGGCTCCAGCACACCTGCAACCCTAATGAGGATAAGCGGCATAGAAAATGGATGGTTGGATGGATGTACTGCTCACGGTTCTCCCTGGTCTCATCAGCCTTGTCGAGCCCCTTCGGTGTCAGCCAATCAGCTCCCAGCCTGCTGTTCACTCCAGCGTTGTCTCCTATGTGTGATTAACCCGAGTGGAGTTAGTGCCTCGTTTCATCCACCCATTTTCTATACTACTTGTCCTCATTAGGGTCGTGGGTGAGCTCACTGAGCCGGAGCGTACACCATCCAACCCAGGACAGGTCGCCAGTCAAAGAGCACATGTTCATTTTTACTTTTGTACTTGGGTACATTCAGAGTCTGTAGTTTGTTACTTTTACTTTAGGACATGAATTGAATAAATGCAGTACTTACTTGAACTACTTTTACCTTAGTACTTTTAAAAATACGCCTCGACCGACTTATACTGAACTACAGTGTGTGAATACTTTTGCCACCTCTGCTCACTGAGCAAAACTTTGTCAGCTAACCTTAGCACCGATGCTAGTGGAAAGACAGAACACCATTCTGGCCTTCATTTACAGCCATCTATCTACATTACTTGCAACCTAAAAATTGTCAAATTGAGCAAGAAATATTTAAAGACAAGAACTGAAGAACAAAAGACTTTGTCTCTAAAAATAAAATTACAGCAATTGCTTTGTCATAAGAAGTCTGAAATACTGTATGCGTCTGATCCTCTGAGCGTTGATGCAGTAGCAGACAATGTCACGTTGACCAGAGCGAACCCATTACCTTCAACCTTCAACACCAAAACACCACAGTGTACAAAAAGACGATAACATCTGTCCTCCCTCACTTACCTTGGGCTTATTAGCCTATAAAATCATCACATTTGGTCCCTCTGTATTTGTTTGATTATATTTTCCCTCCATGCCACTGAAAATATGTGAGATGTTATGTTACACCCTATTGATTACCGGTGTTAATTAAAAATTTAATTAAAGTTTTTTATGGTCTGTGTTTCACTTGTGATAATAGTACGGCGTGAGGAGACTCTCCTGCATAAATCATGCATTTATTTGCAGTGGCTGGCTATCAACAAATACAACTGTGTACATAAAATTTTACTCGCATTGATTTTGAAAATATGAATATGACTTTAAACATCGGAGATGCATAATTCAATTTAGAACCACAAAGCATAAAATCCCAATGCTATAACTCAGTTAATGAACAGGAAAAGTCCATTACAGACCTATCAGCAGGCGCATCATCTGAATCACATACGCCTGATGGAAGCCGAATCATTTACTTTAAGCTGCACTGACGACTCCTTTAATAACAGCAGCCAATGTATTGTGAAACCAATATGAGCTCAGATGAATGGCGGATTTTTGTTCTGTATCGCAAATACAAAGGATATTATGCAAAGGGAATTTAAATTTCATTTGTGCCCTGCATATCCATCATGTGTATCATTCTGTGGGAATCATTTAACATGACAAATACCCATCGGCTGTTAATGTAAGCCTATGTGAAGGTCGGGGAGCTGAAGAGAAATTGATGTGGCTCTCTTTAAACACTTTTTTGTTCTATTATAATGGAGCTAATTCTCCGGTGTTAAAGTGTGGTCACAGTGTAATTTGCTGATGTGATAAACGTTTGCCAATTTGTTGGACAAACTGTTTCTTCAGATTCTGATGCAGCCATGTTTTCTTCCACTCCTTATTGACTCTCACATGCCCAAGGAATGTGTCTATGTCTTAATTTTTTTTATTATATGTGCCAAGGGAAGGGGAAAAAAAACTCGCTCAGAAGCAGATCAATTTTTGTATATTGATTGTGGTGTCACTGTATTTCAAAAGGATGAGTAACAATGTGAAACCGCTATAAAGTGACGAATCTAAGGAAAAGTGTGAAGAAGCCCAAAGAAATAAGATGACAGGGACCCATAATTGAGTGAGGGGGGGGGGGGGGGGGGGGGTGGATGCATGGCACAGACAGACAAGGCTTTGTCCTGGCTCATCTGTGTCCAGCAGTCTCTGTGAATTAGAGGAATGTGAGTTTTAAATGAAGTGCTGAGTAGCGTGGAGCGGTAATGAACAGAGATTGGCCTGGCACTGGGTAATACGCTGGAGGCCTTCTGGTATTTATGACCCAGAGGGCCTCTGCTTTATCCTGGTCTTCTCCAATCCCAGCCCAACACCAACACATTACACCTCCGGCGGTCTCACACCGATACCTCTGTGCTAGCCATGTACACACTAAACTCATGACGACTATTTAAATGTTCATTATAGTTAAAAGAAAGAATAATTGACTTGTATTAATGGTTTTATTCAACTCGTTTCAAACAATTGCATTCATCAACACATAATTATGAAGCTACAGTATTTGTTAGTCAACTGCAACAAGTAATATACAATAATAATACTGTAATTTCTCATGTATAATGCGCCCTGAAGTATAATGCGCACCCCCAAATTTGACCTAAAAAAATCTGAAAAACCCTTCTACCCATGTAAAATGCGCACCATCGATTTGCTGCTATCCATAAGCTCAAAACATTACGAATTATCTGTATTTTTATTCTGGTAGGTATGTATTTTTAGTCTAAGTTTTTCAAAGAAAAACAACCATTTTCTGTGTCACAAAAATTATTATTCATAATAATAATCATCTTTGTGCATGTGCTGATGTACCAGAAATAAGCGTGCCACGCTTGATGTAAAAAAGCTTACTGGTCTTACATTGCCACCTGCACTGAATGTATGAGTCCCCGAAGTCATCCACTCGTTCCATTTCTTCCGCATGTGCTTTTTAAAAGTCAATTGCACGATAAGTACCTTACCTGCAACTGGGCAGTCATGCCACAGGAATGATCACCAAGACAGTTTTCTTTTCTTTTCGGATTTGTTTGATGGTTGGCATGCGATGGCGTCGAAAGGCATCCAGCACCAGAATTTGCGAGAAAGTCGCTTGTGGTTACGCCAGACTGACCTCATCCAGTCCTGAGTAAGCGCCTCATCCATCCACCCTTTTGGGTGGCATGTCACTAGACGCCGGTTGGCCACTGGCAGTTCTTGGGAACAGTTTTTCGTTTAAAGATTCTGTATGGCTTCATCTTCGTCCCATCTCCATACGTGCCCAGCATTACAGTAAAGTGTTTTTTTTTTTTCGTTCCCGGTAGACTTTATCCTCATTGTTTTTCCACCTTCCTTATCGATTATTTGAGTGCTTGGCAGATCAAACGTGAGGGGTGTTCGATCGGCACTTGCTATGCAGCCAATTTCGTATTCTCGCTGCTTTCTCCGGTGAATGAATTGCTGGTATTTCATCAATTTATCCTCATAATCGGTTGGAAGACGTTGTGCAATTGTTGTTCTGCGCCAAACAGAGAGGTTGTGCCTCCTCATAAATAAATAGCATCAGTTGCCGGATGCCCCGAAGTCATGGTTCCCTTTATTGTCAGTGCATTGAGACGAAGTTCGACAGTGCTGATAGCGCAGCCACTTGCCCTCCGTTCGGCTACAATCTGCAGCAGCTCTTCCTTCATCTCTGGGAACTTTCCCACGTCCCAAAGCTCTTGCATGTGCTTTTTTTTGCTGGAAGATTTTCTCCTTCGTTTTCCTCCACAATCTCACGTTCGATTCAACCTCTTTGAACTGCCGCGCTGCTTCACGATTTCCCATGTCTGCGGCAGCGGTGATTACTTTTCTTTTAAAATTGGCTCCGTAACTAGCCCTTTTAGTAGACATTTCTATCTTAGTTGAAGTTAAAACAAACTCACGGGTAGTCGGTTCCGCTGTTTAGTGCAGTAGCAACAAATATGGAACGCTAACGATGGTAACATGGCAAACTGCCTCGAGCAGGTCAGGAATCTCAGATTGGTGGTGCACATTAGCGTAATATATATAAAAGTGTAACATTAGACATTGCATATCATATTGGAATGTAAGTGTACACCTTTTTCACAACCCTTAGGTACCTGTATACGACTATACAATGTGGTTTTCTTTTTTTCCCTTTTTTTTTTTTAAATAATACCTATATATAATGCGTTCTATCGACTTTTTGAAAATATTTTTGGAAAAACTTGCCGATTATTCATGAGAAATTACGGTAATATATAATTGCCTAGAACTGGTTGACAGCAATTAAAGTCAGCGTTATTTTCTGTGTGTATTTTTTTGTATTTAATCATCTAAAATCTTATCCACGTAACAATTTTGTTTGCTGTTTTGCAACGTCACCAATCAAAAAACAACAACCAGAGGCAATGAAGCGTTGGAATCATGTCTTTTTCACAGTAATTAGAGTTAACTGACATTTGTTGCAAGAAATAAATTGAATGAATATAAGTTTGATTTAAGGTTGATCCTGCTACCCAGTAAAGGATCAAAGAAGTTCGAAGTTATGAAGACTGATGATTTTGCCAGTTTCCCCCCTTAGCCTTAACCCCCATCCTCTCACCATGCTACTCTCTTCCAGGTCACGCTGTGGAAAAAGAGAGCAGTCCCATTGGGGACATCTTCCCAACAGGACTGCTCCTTGGGAGCCTCACTGTGCCCCCTGCTGCCCTCCCTCCCTCCCATGCCAGCCTGACTGATGTGTCTCTGCATTGTTTTCCAGGAGAATGATTGGGATTCATTGAGTGGCATGTTGTTTTAAGAGCTAAGCTCCAACCGAAAGGCTCCATTGTGCGAGCCATCCTCCCCTCAGCTGCCAACAGCCTAAGGGGCAGAGCCCGACAAGATGGGCTCATTTACAGCCGCCATGAAGAGCTCCGTGGTGTTAAGCTAAAATCAGGCTTTGCATAACTCGAGTTACTCAATTACAGAATATCTTCAGTGTTAGTTAAGGTTAACTTAAAGAAAGCACGACATGACGAGATGATGAAAAAATAAGATTGTGTATGTAATGTTAACTATATTACTTGTCTGACATAAAGTAGTTTACCACTGCCAGCTACAATAACAATCATAATATTATTGCTGAATTAATACCGGCATTATTTTATTTGCAAAGACTTCTGATTTCCTGGATGCAGCTTTTGGATTGGACCTCATGAACTTGCACAGGTGTACCTAATGTTATTGCCAATGTGTGCACACTTTAGCCCTAATATTCCACAATAGGAATATCAAACAAATGGGCAGAAACATACACAATGGCAAAGCAATACACATACATAGAGTCTATACATACACACATAGAGTCTCATGCATTCTGGACACCTATGATAAATCCTCAAATACACGCATATACTTTACGTGAACTGTGTCTAATCAGCACTTCTTCCAGAGGTGAGTATTGACAGGTTATGTTATTCATAGCATATTTAAGCTATTATATTTTCCTCCTACGCTGCCATAATGTTGCCACTGTTGCGGAACACATTGGTAGCTATCATTCGCCAGCTCCTTTTAAAAAACGTCCTGAGGCGTGACATTATTACCCATGAGCCATAAGGAGCCTATTCAAAGACCAAACAGGGCCGGTTGTTCCTTTTATGACTGCCACGCTCGCAGTGAGCGCCAGGGTTCAAAAGGGCATGGCCTTGCTGCCCTTACAACATACAGGCACCATCTTTTTATACCTCCTTAAATCGAAACACCGTGTACTACATCACAGTTATGCTTTGGGCAAATTAAGGTCACTATATTGATTTGATATTTGTCATTATGCGACGGGCACTCGTACCCTCAGAAATCGTGCTCTTTGCCTCGTCCCTGTAGACACGTCTCCCCTGTCCTGCAGTACATCAATGTTCATAGAGCTTTATTTGTGCAGGAGGCGCATCATACTTTGCCTTGTTTCGGTGAAGCGTAGCTTTTTCCAGCCAAAGTCGGGCTCTTTGTCCTTCCCAGGGGTCACTGAAGCGACAAAGGAATCCGGCCGAATAAGTGTGTTAAACATAGATTTGTTATCTGAATTCAGTCATCAATTAGTCATCTCCAGTGGGTTTTCTGGTCATGCCTTTGTCACCTAACTGTGAAGCAAGTGACTCATGAGGTGGAATAAAGTAGTTGTTTCACATAAACTTTGATTCAAGATTTTTAGAAAACATCTTTGTGGTCCTCCCACGTATACCTCCATGCTCAGGGTTTGACATCTTTTGCAAGAAATAATAACGCTGCTATTGCTGCGTTCATTGTGGATACAATGCGTATTCATTCATCTTCAGCATCTTCGGATCACGAGAGCTCGTATGATCGTCCAAAGCCAGACATAGCTTTCTTTATTTTCAAGCTCTTTTTCTTTCTTACACCAGGTATAGCAAATACTGTACATATCTTTATCCAAGCTCTCTTTATATAATCACATGATAAAAATTGGAAAAAAAAAAAATCGAGAATAATTTCTTCTCAAGTACGTAACTGAAATGTATGCGTGCAAGTATGCATACAGTATACAGGGGGGAATAACGGTACCAAATGGAAGCTACAGATAATGATAATGCAATCAATTTCCCCAAATGTTCTCGCGTATTGCGTATTGGAACAGTGAGACTAGCCTCGCTATTTTTTTGCCATAGGGAGGAATCATTTGGGTTTGACATCAAGAGATGAATAAGACACAATAGATTATATTTCCATGTATTTACATCTGGATGTGCTACACAGTTTAGCACCTTTTATTTGAACCCACCCGTTTTTCATGCTAGCACACACACTAGAAAATGACAGTTGTGTTTTGTTGCTCAGGTGTGTCCTATTGATAATTCGAACAATATATGGAGCCGAATGTCTACATCAGTTTCAGATTCGGGTTTCTCCTGTTTATACTACATTTACAGGTAGAATTGTGTCACCAACATGAAAACCAGAGAGCAGCATCTAAATATGAAGTCTTGAGAATGTAATCTAATTTATCTGTTTCAGTAGTTATGCTCACCCTTTCCAGCGCCTAAAATGTTATCTTTGAGGTGTATCATATCCATATAAAAGTACCTGTAAAAAAAAAAAAAAAAAAAAAAAAAAGAAAAGCTTTTGTGAAATTTGAATTTTGTTCAGTCTACAGAAAAAAATAAAGGAATTTCTTTCACTGGTCCAATATTGTTGGATACTTCTATCTATGAGACTATTTAGTTACTACTGTTATGAACATTTTGTCTTATTTGCACAAAATGGCAATATGCATTTATATTATAATTTCAAGGACTTGAGAATGACATTTAGATTTCACCACTTTCATGGGCAAGGAACAACTTTTAGTCTGTGTAAACGTAATATTATAAAAAAATATATATAATATTCTTTTCAATTCCAGTAAAATGCTTTATTTTTTGTCCTAAATTTACAAATTTTCAACACACATGAAAGAGCAACATACTCACCACGTTTAATCCCAGTGCTTTGATCCCGTACAAAAAAAGAGAAGCATTCTTTATGCATAATGCATGCTGCACACATGCATGTTCTCATATTTATCATGTCATTTAACACAGACAGGTTCAAGGCCCGAGGCCTGGATAGGATAAGTACCCCCCGTGGCCCTCTTAGAGGTTAAAGTGTGATAGAAAGAGAAAGAAGGGGGGTATTAACCCCCCCCCCCCCCCCACACACACACACACACACACACACGCACACACTCACACACAATGAGGAGGACGTGGGCGGCTACACGACAATCTGTTAGTCCCATGTTGATTAACAGTAATATGAATGTTACTGTACAACTGTACATACACTTGTGGGAGTTGGGCGCCACCTACAATTAAGACTGACCTCAATGTAATGGGAAACAAATTTGCGTGAATATTGCCCGTCATCCATCTTTATTTACATGTGGTAATGATGTCCTGTGGTAAAATACAGCAAGCCTGTGCTGCAGTCTGGAGGGAGGCAGGTATAGACTGTATACAAGTATATACGGCAGACCCACATCTACTAGACCACTTAATGATAGCAGATTTAAAAGAATGATAAGTATATAAACCAGATGAAATGGACAAATATGAATAGTTAGAAGGTATAAAAGCACATACAGTATATGATTAACACATTTGGTTTAATATTTAGTTGTTGTTGTTTTCCCAATCATGCATCTACATTTCAAAATACCTTATTCTTAATTGACGAATACGTTCTAGGGAATTGTTTAAAGACCTGATAGGATTGTCCGAAATGGATCAATGGTTCAACAAACCAACTGTCCCTTATTGATTCCACATCAAAAGATGGACATGTTCTCCAAACCTCTTGTGTAAGTCACTTTAAACTCCAAGTAAAATGTATTCAAACATATTATGGTAACGACTGAAAAACCTTGACATTCTACAAACCGTCAAGAAAATAAAGCTTTTACTGTATTGTAACATACTGACGTCCAAATCTTTTGGACTTTCTATAGTCGCCATAAATATGGACTGTATTCTATATCCTTTCTGCACGCCCGACTGCCTTCCGAATAAGCATTACAAAAACAGCATTCAACGGGACGTGTTCCTGTCAAAGGTGCAAAACCATGCAAGTCGAATCTTGGGTTCCCTGCATGAGTCCCCCTAAATGAGATGTCCATGGGGATAATAGGACAGCCTGCTGCAAGAGAACGCTCCGTGTGGCTCTTTTCATGCCAATTAGACTCTGTGACAGAGTCACAGCAGATGCACCGCCTGGCGCTTGTTGCACAACACGGAGGAGACACCAAAAGAACGACAATTTTTGAAAGTATAGTTGCTTTGGAGCCTCTTAACACAAGAACTTTATAGTATTGTGTACAAAAAGCGTTTGAGTGGATTTCATAGAAACCAGATATTATGGGGGGTTCCTTGTATACCGGTAAAAAATATTTCAATAATATGAAAACCTAGACGCACTAATGCTAATTCTCTAACTCTATCTTGCGCTCTTGTCAAACTACAAGTAAAATACAGTATTTACCTGTGGCATTTTTTATAATTTTTTTACAGTGGGGATTTGTATGTGAACTTGCACATGATTCTCATGTTTCTTGAAAATTGTCCTGTTGGAATTTAATATAGCACCGAAATAAATAAATATTTCCCAAATTAACCGACTGATGCAAACAATCATGAGTATTTTCTCATTACTTCCTGCGGTTAATTTTCTTGTAACTGCATTATTGTTCCTCGTGATCTATAAGTAATGTAGGTGACACAACATGAATTCAAATTAAAATGTACCAAACCAAATAAATATAACTCATAAATAATAGTTTCTTCATTTATTATCTTTGTGAAGGCAGACGTTTTAATACTCTTAGATTGGATATTGTCCGAGTGATCATATTGTGGCTTGTGAATTTTTTTTTAGTCAGATGCCGAGTTCGATTTTTGGCAGAACAAAATTCTGATAGCCGGTCAATCGTTCAATTAGTTCATAACATATATACCCAATAAAATGACTTATTTATTGATGCCTATTGATTGACTGTTTTTACAATACTTTGCCCCTTAGTATTGGTTTAACTTTACAACAGAGAAAGAAAAAAAAATCAATCAAATTTGCAGATTTTTTAGGGGGGATGTTTGCTTGAATCTTTGTCTCATGTTGTAATGTGTTCATGTTTTCTTTTTTTTAAATGCCAAATATACGTCCGAGTTTTTCTGATTTGAAAAGGCCTAATTAATTCATGTACAACAAACTCAGGTATAGCCACTATTGCTTCCATCTCTTTAGTTCCCTCTGCTGCTTCCCCTGCCATCCGTCTAGCATTTCATTGTGCCATTGAGAACATTAACCCCCAGACAAAAAGGAAAATGCCACGTAATGGGCCTAATGAAGTGTGACAAGAGCACCGAGCCTACCCCGCTGACACACAGGGGCCCCAAAATTGGATTAGTGATTAACTATGTTGTCCAGCATTAAGTCAAACGGCTGCGGCGACACAAAAAGTGTTTGGTGCTCAGTGTGCCGGCCTGCCCTGCTGGGAACGGGGGGTGCCCTCAGGTAGACAGAGCGAGATGGCTAAAAGGATGATGAAATGGCCACTGGGATGCTCTGGGAGAAACGCAGGAAGGAAGGCAACGAGTAAGAGGAGGTTTTTAGAGGGGCTGTCCCCAGGGTTGATAGCAGTGCCGTGTCTGGAGGCCCCACTGTGCAGTGAAATGAGAAAGCCTCCGTGCACCTGAGCAAGCCCTAAAGGAGCCTGAGGCAGTGGGAGAGCCTGAGCTGGATCCTCCTCAGTTTGGTCCCCTCGCCCCCTCCAAGCAGCCCCTCACATATATCTTACCGGGAGACAAGAGCGCTAGCGCAAATCAAACCTACCTCCTATAAATTACCACTTTCACTCTCCCTTAAGCACTCTCGCTCCCTCTCTCTGTCTCTCTCTCTCACTCTACCCCATCTCTCCCTTTTACCCCTGCATTATACCCCCCCACCCCTCCCCAGCCAGGAGCCCTCAACATGCTGCCTCCCGTCGCAATATAAACTTGGCTGTCAGAGGTTCAGTTGCGATGTGGCAAACCTGCCATCGTAACAGACAGCTTGACAAATGCAGAGGGGTGGCAGAGCGTTGTGGTCCACATACTACGCCTCCTCCTTGCTACCCTCAGTGCATAGACGAGAGGAGCAAGTGATGCAAGGAGAGGAGAAGGAAAGGAGAGAGAATGGAGGGGGTGAGTAGCGATAGTGAGAGTGACTTTCAGAGGGATAATGAGCCTTTGAACGATGGCTGAAATGTTGCCGTCAACCTGCCCTTCTGCTGCTGGGTAATTAGGTAATCAGTAAATGCCTAATTATGGGATCAAGGTGCAGGGAAACAATTAGCAGAAAGTATTGCCACATAAAACGGAAATTTACGTTCTGCCAAGGCATGTTTAATTTCTGGATGTGTGTGTGCCGTCCTTCCTAAATAACCACATAAAAAGGACATTTCCCTCGCCTCCTACCTGCCAAGCGAAAAGGTTAATTTTAATGGTGCAGTCGGGATTTGCAAATAAGTATAAGGACTCGCTATGTGTATGATTAAATCGAAGTTTAAAAATTATTGTGTGATATTTTATACTATATTTGAATGCGTATAAGTGTTGTAAAATGTGTGTGTGTGTGTGTGCAAAGCAGTCAAGGCATGGTACTGTGCAAACAGATGTATTGCTAAGTAGCCTCATTGGTTTAGTAAGTGATTGCAATTAGATTGTGTTGTAGGGCCCCCCTCTGACACAGCAGCACTGTGTGTGCTTGGGTTTGGTTAAAGGAGGGCAGAAGGCAGAGAGAGCAAATGCAGAGGGGGGGGGGGGGGGGGGGGGGAAGGGGATCACTCAACAATGCACTGGCAGCCCATGTAAAGAGAGAAGAAAGAGAAAGAAAGAGTGCGCAAGGGAGAAAATTGAGCTTAACAGCCTGATTCCTAACTATTATTTATCCATTATGGGGAGTATGGAGCCAGGGCGCTGTGCGGGAGAGGATTAGAGAAGATTTGTGGGCTTTACAAGGCCCTGTCCTCCCATCCGCATCGCTCCAGCTCCCAGGGGCTCTGCAGCTAGCGCCGGCTCAGCTTGTCTGATCATTTATCCATAATTAGAAAATTAATATTTTAGATGGCGCTATGATGAACCCATTATGGTGATGGGCCCTGATATCAATTATAACTTCAATTTCAATTTCACTTACAGCCGCGGCAGCAAAATGGCTCCGGGTGGCGGAGTCGAGTGATGGGCTCGGTGCCACGGAGCATGACGAATACAGATCACTGCACATTAGGATGAGCAATTATTTGAACATGTGTAAAAACTATTTACAAGCAATGTAATTGACCAGGGTCAGGGGGAGATGCGGGAAAACTGGACAGGTTGACAAATTTGTGGTTCTTGCCAACCGAATGAGAGATTTATTAATTTCTTTGTGGCTATAATTGAATTTTTGAAAGGTGCTTCTTGTTAGGTTTTGTTCGTGGCGCAGGTCTCGTCTCCCACACTGACCTCACATAGATTGTGTGCCACCGACGTCCGTACGACCTTTTACGTGAAAGCTGGGAGGCAAAAACAGCTTGGGGAAAAAAAGCAAGGTGAAAGGCAATTGTGGTACAATAAGGGGAAAAAAGAACAAATAGAAAACATGCTGTATTGAATAGGAAGTGTACCTAGTCCAATTACAGTGAATGTGCTGTCTCTGGCACATCTACTTCTTCTAGCACAGAAAATTCGAATCTATGAATTAAAATATAATATAAACATAAACGCATTACTTACTGTAACATTTAGTCCTATTTGTTTCCTTCATCTAATGTAATTGACATACCAAACAGGCCAACTTTTAATTTGTAGCCCTGTATTATAAAAAGCAAAACATTACACATGATTAGATATTATGTGTGTTTGACGCCCAGACCTTCTCATTTTGCTGTATAAAGTCCAGATTATAATCCATCATGCAGTCTCATCCAACCATAGCAGGGAGGGGATATTACTTTCTCAGTACCGCTCTCCCAAGGTTAGATGAATCCCTGGAACAGCCCTAATCATACACATATACTTCATCACTGAGGCTAAACCACTACACGTTAATTATGGGGACATCATTCAAAATACACTGTTGCACTGGGGTTTGAACTCATTTGTCAGTTGTGTGCGTGTGCGTGTGTGTGTGTGTGTGTGTGTGTGTGTGTGCGCGCGCGTGCGCGTGTGTGGCGGTGACAGACACTCAGTACGGTGAGCACATCAATTGGAGCAAGGAAGACACGCGAGAGTTACTATTGCCATGAGAGACGACACGCAACTAAAGTAAAATGATAATAATATTAATAATAATAATAAAGGAGCGCCAAAAAGACCAAGTCGAATTCAGATACATTTTAAAGTTAATAGATAGTTCGAGGGCAGAGTGCAGACTTGAGTATGAATATTGGAACTGTTGCTGCTCCTTCAATAGCGGAACAATACACAAACATTTTGCACCTTTTTAATGGTCCTTTGTATTTTACAGTTTATTTACTTAGCACTCTGAATATGTGAAGTAATAAAGCAATATAAATACCGGTAATGTATTTTCGATATCATGTTGTTTTTTTTAAATATTAGTAATTCATTTTACACATAATTTGGTAATAAATTATTCAAAGCAACAAAACAATTGAGCAGCCACTCGCGAACCGAAAGAGCCGGCAGTCAAAAAACAGCCGAAATTCCCAACAATACGATAAAGGCTACAAATAGCTAGAGATGAAATGCTACCCGGAGATTTTGTTTGTTTTATCTTTCCAGTGAACTGTTTTCTCTGCTGGGTTTTACTCACGATCTGTGCAACAGAATCTTGTTGTGGGGCGCGCATTATATTTCGGTAGCGATCTGAATAATGATTGTAGGGTATATGTATTTCAACAATTGTCTTTAAAATGTATCCATTTTAATGACCTAATTCAGGCATCTGAACGAGACGAGTACCTACCGTATAAAGATTGATGATTTGGTGGTAGCCCAAATTCTGATTGTTCGGCCTTGTTGAAGACTACTGATTAAAATTCTAGACTTTTTGTTTCAGACAAAGCCTGTCAAGATAGAAATGAACTGAATATTAGGGGCGGGACATCGATCCATTCATCGATTTATTATGCCGCTTGTTCCGATTAGGGTCGTGGGTGAGCTGGAGGCTATCTAGCTAGCTTTGGGCCGAGAGGCGGTGGTCCAGCCTTGATGAGCACATGCAGTATAGGCACAAAAAAAAAAAACATTCACACAAATGGACAATTGGAGTCTTCATGCATGGAATGTGGGAGGATGGAAATTCCACACAAGCACAGAAAGAAAGAACAAGCAACACCTCCAATATTCCAGTATTTCAATTATCCTCTGATTGCTGTATGAAGTATTTTCGTTATCATTGCAATAACATTGCAATATCGTATCGCAAGTTAGTCCACCATGAATAAATATGCTGTACACTCCTGACTTGGCTTTCCTCTTGTCTTTTCGCTGTGACCACACCTCCAGCACACCAGCCCCCTCACCATTTTTTTAGCCTGGGCCCACGTATGTCTTGCCCGCTGCCTTGTTTGCCTGATGTCAGTTTAATTGTTCACTGTCAGGGGGTAGAGCAGCGGATAACAAGCTTAGCAAATGATGTCTGCTGTTGCTACACATTGATTAATATTTTACATGTTATTATCCTCTGTCCATTACCACAGCAAATTAAACTATAAATCACCCCCTCTGCTGGTGTCACTGAATCATAAATTGTCTCTGCTCTAGCCACATGCTGTGCCACCGGTGCAGTGTGGCGCAAGGTCTTCTGTTTGGCAAGACGACAGAGAGGGAAAAGCGCCTATGTTACCGTAATTTGGACTAGTCGCTGTCACCATATACGGTAAATCAGGTCTATGAAAAATGAGTTTCTTCTGCTATAGAACAAAGAGAAAAGCAAGTGCCGTATTGTAAAAAGTTTGAACCTGTGAGATTATGGGGAATATTACTGTGTAATTTACAACAGACACAAACCCAAACTTTTTTGTTTGTTAATTGACCGGTTGTACTCGCTTAAGATCCAACATGTGTCAGAGGTTCTGGAAGGTAATTCAGGTGTTAGTTGAAAAAACAAACAAAACAAAAAAAAACATATAGTATGTTTAACTACTGTAGGTATTGGTCCTTTAAGTAAATGTTTCCCAACCTTCTCACGTGACACCACCAAACAAAGATGTCAGAAAAAGTCATGACATCTTTATTTGCCAAGTATGTCCAAAACACGCAAGGAATTTGTCTCCGGTAGTTGGAGCCGCTCTAGTACAACAGACAGTCAATTTACAGAACACTTTGGGGACATAAAGACATTGACAAAAAACAATTGTGCCAAAAGATGCAGAGTCCTCTAGCACTTAGAGCAGTTCGAACGACTAATATTGCAATAGTCCGGTGCAATGACCATTGTGCAAAGGGCGCTGAGACTTCAAGGAGTGCATGCGGTTTAAAGTGACGAGTAGTGCGATCATCTGGGACAATGTTGGTTGTGCAAATGTTACAGATACTCCTCAATCAGTGTGCAAATGGAGCAGATGCTACTCTGGCATGAGTGGCCAGTATATGCAAATAGTGCAGCATGGCGAGACAACCACAGTGAGTGCACGAGTAATACATAATTGGCCCCACAGAAATGTGACAACGAACTCAAGTCAAAAAAATTGCCAGCTTGTTGTAATGGAATTATAGGTTAGGTGTTTAAGAAGTTGATCGCAAGAGGGAAGAAGCTGTTGGAATGTCTACTAGTTCTAGTTTGCATTGATCGGTAGCGCCTACCTGAGGGAAGGAGCTGGAAGAGCTGGTGACCGGGGTGCGTAGGGTCCGAGAGGATTTTGCACGCCCTTGTCTTAGTTCTGGCAGCGTGCAAGTCCTCAATGGTGGGTAGGGGGGTACCGACAATCCTTTCAGCAGTTTTGATTGTCCGTTGCAGTTGAATAATAATAGAAGTCCCTGTAGAGCTAAAATAAAAATATATTCTACATTAGACACCACAGAGACAAGTATTGTTAACAACTCTGCCAAATTTGAACGATGAAAAAAAAAAAATCACCAAGTATACAAAATAAGGCTTATAAATCATGGAAAATTAAGCAGTTCTCTTCTTTCTCGAGCGTTGTGGGCTTATCCACTGAATGCGCTGAAACCATGCCCCACTCAAATGTCAACTATCAATCAAGATACCGGTGCTACGATCTGGAAAAAAGGAAGCTATTCCGTCTAGCACCTTTCTTTTGCCTACACATAACTACATCCGGTGGATGGAATATATCCCACAGGGTCATTGTCGGGCTTGTAAACGGAGTGTCAACAAGGTGCTCTAAAGCAGCATCGCCAGCACGAAGCCCTTCTTTCTTTGTTTTATCTTGTGCCCTATTCGCTCTTCTGCTTTTCTCTCGGCTAACAATGGGTGTACTCTAAAGTAGCCACATTAGTCCAGAATCCCGGTCTTCATGCTGGCTGTCAAGTTGGACTTTTTTTTGCCCCCCCTCGCTCTTCCGCCTTCTCTCCGTGATGTGCATGCACTCGTGGGCAACAACGAGGCACTCTAGAGTGGCCACGCCAGCAGACTATCCAAAAGGAAGTTGCATTTTCGGGATGTAGGCATAGCTAGCTAGCTAACCGCATGTCACAATTACGCCGGATAACCACTGATGTGAACGAAGGTGCTCAAGTTCCCGTATAGTGGGGGTGGGGTGACGCCTGCCTAATGCCGAAGTGCGTTATCAGGTGCCGTTTTAGCCACGCCCCCCAAAAAATCCGGAAAACTGAAATGGTGACAAACAGTTGCATGCGATATCTCCACAATTGACTACCACATAGTTCTCAGTGTTTGCATGTTTTCAGCAATTATATTCAAACATGTATAAAGTATTTCAAAACAAAACCCTGAACTTTTGATGTTTCATTCCTTCACTGTTGTATTGCTTTGTCGTTGGGTTGCTTGGATTGCATTCATGTTGCAGCTTCGAATTATACTGTCATACCAGTCTGCTAAAGCCGCTTCGAAGGAGATGTGGATGCTGTTAAATGGAAATTCAGATGGAGCTGTAGATAAATGTTTTTTCCCTGACTGTTTAGAACCATTTCCCTTGGATATTGTCTAAGATATCAGATGACCTTTCCTGCCTTGCCATTTTTTTTTCTCATTTACCCCCACACCGGAGGCAGATATGCAAAAGGTGCTTTGGCAGGAACTGGGAATCAATTTATACAGTCCTATGCTGCGTGTACGGAGGCTGGGACAGAGCGGGCCCAATTTAATGACACGGCCAATTGCATTGTGTTAGGCTGCGGGGGTCAAGTGGGGTCTGAGTGTGCCACAGATGCAGGCTTTGTTCGTATGAGAGGGCATTAGGCAGGAATTACACAGCAGGGTCAGATGGCCCCACACCCGAGGAGGGAGCTTGCACCTCGGGCCCCCTCGGCCCCCTCATCATCAGGTTCTGAAGATGAGAGTGACACAGGATGACACATTCGGATGAGGGGGGTGCGGAAACACTCCCACTAAACACTTCACCTACTGAAAGGTGCCATTGACCCTTCCTCAATCTCATCATCGCTGTCCCAATGCAGGGGAAGATGACGGGATTTTCTCCCTGTCATCCCCGTCGAGTCCTACCTCCCCTCTCTTAGACTGCCTGCCCTTCTCGCTGACTCTTTCCAGGCTCACTCATTTGTATACAGGCACATACACTGATTTATTTGTCTATCTGTCTGGCGGATATAACAGATGTCCTCTGCTGAAGATGGCAATACTCACAGACTGATCCCCTCTAAGCCATCTCAGCATCTCCCAGCAGATGCAGTCCCTGTGCGGCTTTCAATGATTTATCAATTTACAATGTTTGTTAAGATAGCTTTGCTGCCACGTCCCAACAGGCCATGACGCTTCATGTTGTTTTACATTCCGTAAGTAAGTGTTCTACATCTTTTAGTTCACATTTTCTCCAAAGCAGCCGTTATGTCAAAAATTGATTATTAATATAACTACATGGTTTTCCTGCAACCTGTTGAATTTGACAGCAATGAAGCCCAAAGATGTGCGTTGCCCAACAATCCATTGGAGGAAATAGATTTTGAGTTAAGTCATCTGACCTTCCTTTTTTGGACAGTCCCCTGCTTTTCTCTATAATTAATTAAAACTTTGAAATCACTTCCAATCCATTACTGAG
The DNA here is from genome assembly GCF_024500275.1 of Phycodurus eques. NCBI lineage: Eukaryota > Metazoa > Chordata > Actinopteri > Syngnathiformes > Syngnathidae > Phycodurus > Phycodurus eques. The sequence continues at coordinate 8,509,243 of NC_084532.1, read as the reverse complement.
GCCCATGCGATGTAACCTCTCTCCCACTATGTCATGTCAATACAAGCTTTTTCAGTCACTGCTTCTTCAACAGACTATTTTCAACCCCTTTCACACTGCCTGCGAAAGCCTGCTTTTTTTCTCAGGGATGGTTGTCCTGTGTGAAAGGGACTGACACTGAACAGTGTGTTGAAGTCGACCAGCAAATCTGTCGACTTCTGATGTAGTGTCAGAGGCAGAAAGATGCCTTGGCCCAAGGGAATAGCAGGAAGCTGGAGAAGCAGAGTCTAACGTTTAACACCTGATATTCACTGCTTGCCCACTGACCTTTGTGTTGAAAGTAATTGTCGCTGTTCAAAAGGTTTTCGGACTGCGTTGCTGATGTTGCCACGCATCCAATTATCTGTTCGTAAGAAGTCACATTGCCTGTGCAAATGCACACTCCAAATACATGTCCCGAATAAGTGAGCATTGGCAAAGAAATCATGGCCGCCCACTCTTACGCCTCAGAAGTCCCAATTTTGCAAAAAAAAAAAAGAAGCAGTGTGAAAGGGGCTTTTCATATGTACACGTTTGAACTTTCACAGTGTTTACTCTTTAATTACCTCTTCTAAGGATGTTTTTTTTTTTTTTAAATAGGCTGTTTCTGTGCAATCTCCTGGACTCCTGTTTTATATGTATTCATTATCTTGGATTTTTTTTTCTCATGATTGGGTAGGTAATCTTTCAAGGGTATTCTTATTACATGCGATTTTCACATTGATGACACAATAACAAAAATTACATTTATGTCGTGTGTATGAAAACAACAATCATATCCTTGTCAAATGTTATTTAAAAATTTACTATGCATGAAAAATTAGAAGATGTAATGTGAAACAGATCTGTTAAAGATTATAAATTATGCACCAATTTAAAAATCCACATGGAAAATCCCATGAAACTTTTTCAGTTGCATATATACAGTATTTTTTTCAGGTGGGACTTAGTTGCACTTTTGTTGGATCTCAGCGGGAAAAATTCATGTTTCATCCAGATTCAGGTGGAGCAAATTATGAACAATTTCAGGTGGCACAATGATTTCAGTCTTGGCTGAGGTCAGCACTCTCTGAATGATTGATTGATGACTAAAGTGTTTTTACGTTTTGGTTTTGCCACTATAGTCAGTTTAAAAATACAGATCAGCAAAGTTTGAGTAAGTCTCTAATATTTGTTATTTCTATTTCTTTATTTATTTATTGCATACTTTCAGCAGGAATACATTTCATTGATCACTGTGTGGAATTTATGCATTCAAGCCAGAGCCATCCCAATCCAAACAGCTCGTTCTCTCTCAGTGGTTTATTCCGACATCAGACATGCATATGGAACCACAGTTGCTGCTGCAATCCTAAGCGTGTGCATAACAATGTGAGAAGAAAAGCAACAACAGACGACTGAAGGTATAAAAGCGAGGAGAAGAAAATAAATAGACCCAGAGACAATTAGACCGCACAATCAAGTGGGCAGGAGGACGCTGAATTAAAAGAAAACCGAGAAAGGAGGGAGAGAAATCGGAAGGGGGAAAAAAGAGCAAGAGCAGAGGGGCTGCTGTCAGCCGAGGCCCACCATGCTGGAACACTAACTGTAGCGACAGGCTGATGAGTCGGTGTCTGTTTCAATGGCAGCTTGTCAGGCCTGCAGCTCCTAGGTGGGCTGCCGACCTGTCAGGAGGCTCGTCGCATTAACCGGCTGACCCTATCATCCTCTACATCGCTCGGCTGGCCGCTCGCCTGTCGCTAACTTGGCCATTTGGCTTTCCCCACACCTGCCAGAGAAGGCAAGCAGAACCACCTCCTAGTGTTGTTTATTGATTTCTGACCCAGTGCTTAATAGTTTTCCCAGTCCCCTTGAATGGCTTTTGTAAGCAATAGGGCTTGTACATCTTGCAGATCAATACCTTTTATATTTACAATAAAATTGAAATGGCTTCTTGGTGGGCCTTGCAGCACCGCTGCATTTGTCATCCTTGCCTCGAGAAAACTATGTCATTACCAAAATTAAAACATTTATTTCTGATTAAGAGTTTGTCCCATGTCATTAATTTCCCCCTTTCCAAGATGAGGGGAATGGAATCCTATTGATTTTTGTACTTTTTACACAGCTCCACTACTAGGAAGATAATTGAGAAGTTAGCCAGAATAAATTAAGTTTCCAGTCCTGCAGGGGAGCCAAAACCTTGGAAATGTGAGGTGTTTTTACGGGAGCAGGCCTTTAATTTTGCACCGACCGAACTCAGGGGGACTGAACAAATTGGATTACTGATGAAGATGGGCGAATGGAATGTGAGGGGGCGGCCACAATAAATGTGTGTACTGGGTATCTATCATGGGCAAGCTCATCACTGATACTTCTCTGAATATACAAATGTATAAACACATTTTTCGGTTTTTTTAACACCACTGAAAACACCCTAGGAAGTCCAATAATAATGGGTTGCCTCCACTTTCTCTTTTTTGAGACACAATTGAAAAACATGAATCAATGTTTGAAGTGGACCTTTTACCACAGCAGCACTCATTGATTAAGCATTATCAAATTAATGAGATTGAATCAAGCTGTGGCTATTTTTTACCTAACATTTCGCAAACCAATTATGCAAAAAGGATTACATTCACAAATCAATATTTGATGAGTTGTTGGTAAATTAAGGCATTCTATACCTCCTACATGCATGGGTTATCTGTTCTCTAATGTCTTTATTATTCTGCGTGACACAGAGACAAAAAGTCACGGAGTTGAAGTATGTTGAAATGCTCGCCGCGGCCGGTGTGCAGATTTTGAGGCTGCGTGTGTGGCTCCAGTTTGTACAAGCTCAGCGCAGCTGCTGCGGAGGTCACAAGAGGGGTGACTGAACACAGCAATTGGGTCTCACACAAAGCCTGAAAGAGGCCAACAGAAGCCGGCCTCTGACGCCGTCCGATCTTGCTTGGGGGACTGAGAGAAAATGTTGTCGGACTTCGAGAGGGCATCGTCCATCATGGTCCCAAGCCGCCTGCCAGCTGACTGATTGCAGGTGAAAATAGCAAGTGAGAGCGATTGAAGAGAGTGAAAGAGAGAGAGAGAGAGTTAGAAGCGCATGGGATTCCTTTGGGAAGACAATCATGAGAGAAACAGGTGAAGAGAAAGAACTATGAAAAGAGAAGAAGTCAAAGAGGCCTGCACTCCACTAGCATATTGACTTGCTTTGACCACAGGAGTCAAAGGAATGCACTCATTTATTCCAGCCCCCAGTGCCACCCACTCCCCCGTTTCTATCAAGAAATCTTCACTCTCTCCCTTTGGCCCTCTGAAGCTCTCTCTCCTCCCTTCATTCAATTATCCTTCCATCCCTCCTTCATGGGCAGCTGAACGTGAGGCTGATAGGAATTAGTGAGTCAGTTGCCAAAACTCTGCAACAGAACCACCTATGACAGGTGACTAATTCACCTGACACTCAGGTCAATGTCAGTTGAATTAATCAGGACCCACATAAAAAGGGAAGAAAAGTTTAAAATTGAAAAGATGAACTAAGAAACTAGTCCGTTAATTTTGTTTATATATTGTAGCACTTTTCACAGAGAGGCAGAAAGTGCTTCACCTTGTTAAAACAAAGTCATACATTTATAAAATACAGAAGCGCAACATTTTACAATTAACATGAGAAAAAAACACAACTAAATCAAATCAAAATGAATACAAATCAAAACAAATCAAAAACAATTTAGTCTTACTGGAATGCCAAAAGAAATGCACTTTTAACTCCTTTTTTAAAAAGCTCTAGGCTTAAAAGAAAGTAAATTCCACAATTTGGGGGAAACAGACTTGCAAGGCTAAATCACCATTAATTTTTAATCTCATGTTAGGGACATGAAGAAAAAGGCAGACAACAGTGACCAAACAGGACAATAAAATGGTACGAAGGAGCCTGATCATTGAGAACCCTGCAAGTCACTGCTGAAATGTTGTACCGAAACCTAACGCGAACAGGAAGCTACTGCAAGGACAACAGAATGTGGCTGAACCTATGAGGTCCATACAAAAGCCTAGCTGTGGAATTCGGAACTAATTGGAAACAGTCTAATGGACATTTTGTTGGGACAGCTGAAGAGAGAATTAATATAGTCACGAAGTGATGAGTCGGAATGACATAAAGGAACTGAGTTTAGAAATATTTTTGAGGTAGAAAATAAAAAGAAACCCCATGGTATCCTAAGATATAATGCAGATATTTAGAAATAAAAGTGAGTGTGTCAGAAGTGACGAGTGAGGGCATGGTCAAAAGGAGTCTTTGAAGCAAGTGCCCAAATTATTAGAAGCGTTCATGAAAGGCTACAAAAAAAGGTGGGTGTTGTTAAAAATATTCCCATTTCAGTAAAATAATCAAAAACAGCCTCAGCTTCGGGTTGACCAAACATCATTAGAGCGAATAGGCCACAAACTGAATGTCAGTACTGTTCAAAAGCTTTGTGTTTCACTTTGATGACATATAAGAAAATGGAGTTCCATAAAAATTATGATTTTATGAAACATCAGTTCAATTACCATATTGCGCAGGACATTGTATCATTATTAGCATGTCTACCTCACAGTCAGAGGATCCCAGTTTGAATCTCAGTTGAAACATCTCTGTGTGGAGCATGTTCTTCCTTTATATGTGTTTTCTCTGGTTACTCCAGTTTCCGCCAGCATTCCAAAAACATGCAAATTTGGTTAATTGGAACTGAAATACATTGTCCAAAGGTGTGAATTTGAGTGTGATGGTTGTTTGGCTGAATGTGACTTGCAGTGGACTTGTGACCAGTTCAGGGTGTACCCCATCTCTCACCAAAATTGAGCTGGGATTGACTCCAGCGAGATACAACCCTATTGTGGACAAGCACTATCGAAAATGGATGGATGGATTTGGATAATGTTTAAGGCTTATGCAAATCCAAACTTTATATTATTGAATATATTGTTATTAATTAAGTTTTATTAATGCATTATAATAATAATAATAATAATTATTATTATTATTATTTTTTTTAAGAAAAAGAAGTGCACACATCCATTGTATCTCGAGGCAGAAGGATGCCAAAAAAAATACATATAACAAATAAATCAAATAATAATATTAATAATAACAATAAGAATAAGAATAAACGGTGACCGACTGGTTAGATCGTCTGCCTCACAGTTCTGAGGACCGGGGTTAAATCCCGCCTGTGTGGAGTTTGCATGTTCTCCCCGTGCCTGCGTGGGTTTTCTCCGGGCACTCCGGTTTCCTCCCACATCCCAAAAACATGCATGGTAGGTTAATTCACAACTCTAAATTGCCCGTAGGTGTGAATGTGAGTGTAGATGGTTGTTTGTTTATGTGTGCCCTGTGATTGGCTGGCAACCAGTTTAGGGTGTAGCTCGCCTCCTGCCCGATGATGGCTAGGATAGGCTCCAGCACTCCCGCGATCCTTGTGAGGATAAGCGGCTCAGAAAATGGATAGATGGATGAATTATTTTTGCCTAATCATATCCACAGTCAGAAGGGCATACTATAAATTATGTTGTTGTGGGTTCATAATCAGTGCAACGTTAGGAACAAGTTTGAATTCTGTTATTTTCAACCACAATAGCAATATACCTATAATAATGTGTACATATTTTTGAAACCAAGATAAAATTTCAAAGATGCTGCATCACCTCTCACCATTTGTCTATCTGCATAAACAAACTCATGCCCATTCAAGAGTCGGTGTTCATTGAACAACTTAATTTGTGGACACATTTGTGTGCCGTGAGTAATCTGAGGAGGAATGCAGAAAGGTTGGATACATTCATCACAAATACAAGCTTAACATAAGTGAAAAATTACAGGAATCCCAATGACCTTCCAACTAATCAGGCCTGGTAATTACACTCATTCATTATGGCGAGACGGAAGCATATAGAGATGACCCTTCAGGACAACAAAAATATTTATAGATGAAAAATAAGAGGGAATGCTAATGATTGTTTCATCTAGCTGGATGAGCTTTAAATCTTGGAGAAAAATAACTTCCCATCATGAGCCAGTTACTGAGAATATTCATATTAATTGTTATTTCATATCCCCACTCCAGATGATCATTTATGTGGTGAGAGAAGTGAAGAAGCTAATGCACCCAAAACATTACTTTTTCTATTATCACAATAATATCTCCCCCCCTTCAAAAAAATTTGTTTTTTTAAATTACATGCTATATACAGTATGATCATGATACTGTATTTTAAATTTAGCCTTCAGCTTCATTCAAGCCACAATGCTGATTCATATACTCACATGGTGTATCAGAAAGGTCTCAGGACTTTCAAACGTAAATTTCAAAATATGACTTAACCCATTCAATGTGGGCCAGACGATCAACCAGCTTGTCCACAAAGAGATCCTGCAGCGTTTGCTTTGTTCAGTGCATGAGAAGAGGTGAGCGTTATGGCAGGACAACTAGTGGCTGCTTCACGATGACAACGAGTCAGTTCACAATGCCCTGAGCATCCAACAGTTCCTGGCAAGAACATCACCGTACGGGAGTAATCACCCAACCTGGCTCCATGTGATTTCCCTCCCCCCCTCTTTTCCAAGCTCAACAGGAACCCTTTTTTTTTTTAGACATGGACAACATCAAGATGGCCGTGAATATGTAGTGTGGAGGATCCCGGAAGAATTCTCCCGAAAGTGCATGAAGGCATGGCAGAGAAAACTGGGAAAGTGCCGTCGACTCCAGGGGGATTATATTATTTTGAAGTTCCACTTGTATCTTTTGTGACACCAGTCCTGGAACCTTTCTGCCAAACCTCTTTAATTTACATTTACTATTTAGCAAATTAGAATATTGTTGTCTTATAGACCTTTTAGGTAAACATTGTCAATAGCAGATTGTAATGGACATGTTGGTGAAGGAAACAGCGGTGATGAAGAAGTGACATCCAGGAAAGGAGTTTGGAGGGACAGATGGTGGTAGACTTTGCAAAAAGGATCGGAAATGGCTGTAGTGAACACTTTCTTACAGAAGAGGCAGGGATATAGGGTGACCTATAAGAGCAGAGGTAGAAGCACGCAGGTGGATTACATCTTGTGCAGATGATGGAATCTGAATGAGGTTACCAATTGTAAGGTAGTGGTAGGGGAGAGTGTGGCTAGACAGCATAGAATGGTGGTGTGTAAGATGATTGTGGTGGGGAGAAGATTAAGAACACACAGGCAGAGCAGAGAACCATGTGGTGGAAGCTGAGAAACGGAAGAGTGTTGTGCGGCTTTTCGGGAAGAGCTGAGACAGGTTCTCGGTGGACAGGAGGAGCTCCCAGAAGACTGGACCACTACAGCCAAGGTGATTAGAGAGACAAGCATGCGACTACTTGGTGTATCTTCTGGCAGGAAATGAGAGAAAGAGAACTTGGTGGTTGAACCTCACAGTATCGGAAATCATACAAGGAAAGTGGTTAGCTAAGAAGAAGTGGGACACTGAGAGGACCAAGGAGAGGCAAAAGAAATACATTGAGATGCGATGTAGGGCAGAGGTAGAGGTGGCAAAGTCCAAACAAGAGGCATATGATGACATGTATGCCAGGTTTGACACTAAAGAAGGAGAAAAAGATCTATACAGATTGGCCAGACAGAGGGATAGAGATGGAAATGTGTTGACTGGTGCCAGTAGTGTGCTGGACAAATGGAAAGAATACTTTGAGGAGTTGATGAATGAGGAACATGAGAGAGATGGAAGAGGCAAGTGTGGTGGACCAGGAAGTGGCAATGTTTCGTAAGGGGGAAGTTAGAAATGCATTAAAGAGGATGAAAACTGGAAAGGTAGTTGGTCCCGAATGACATACCTGCGGAGGTATGGCAGCATCTAGGAGAGGCGGTTGCTGAGTTTTTGACCAGCTTGTTCAACAGAATTCTAGCGGGTGAGAAGATGCCTGAGGAATGGAGGAAACCTGTGCTAGTGCCAATGTTTAAGAACAAGGGTGATGTGCAGAGCTGTGGGAAGTATAGAGGAATAAAGTTGATAAGCAACACAATGAAGTTATGGGAAAGAGTAGTGGAGGCTAGACTCAGGACAGAAGTGAGTATTTGCGAGCAACAGTATGGTTTTATGCCTAGAAAGAGTACCACAGATGGATAATTTGCCTTGAGGATGTTGATGGAAAAGTACAGAGAAGGTCAGAAGGAGCTACATTGTGTCTTTGTGGATCTCGAGAAAGCGTATGACAGCGTACCCAGAGAGGAACTGTGGTACTACATGCGGAAGTCTGGAGTGGCAGAGAAGCATGTTATAATAGTACAGGACATGTACGAGGGCAGCAGAACAGTGGTGAGGTGTGCTGTAGGTGTAACAGACTGAATTTAAGGTGGACGTGGGACTGCATCAGGCATCAGCCCTGGGCCCCTTCCTGTTTGCAGTGGTGATGGATAGGCTGACAGACGAGGTTAGACTGGAATCCCCTGTGTACCATGATGTTTGCAGATGACATTGTGATCTGCAGTGAAAGCAGGGAGCAGGTGGAGGAACAGTTAGAAAGATGGAGGCATGCACTGGAAAGGAGAGGAATGAAGATTAGCCGAAGTAAAACAGAATATATGTGCATAAATGAGAGGGGTGGAGGGGGAAGAGAGAGGCTGGAGGGAGAAGAGATAGCAAGGGTGGAGTACTTTAAATACTTGGTCCAGAGCAATGGTGAGTGTGGTAACAAAGTGAAAAAAATGAGTCCAAGCAGGTTGTAACGGGTGGAGGAAGGGGTCAGGTGTGTTGTGTGACAGAAGAGTCTCTGCTAGGATGAAGGGCAAAGTTTATAAAACAGTGGTGAGGCAAGCCATGATGTACGGATTAGAGACAGTGGCACTGAAGAGACGACAGGAAGCAGAGCTGGAGGTGGCGGAAATGAAGCTGTTGAGGTTCGCTCAAGGAGTGACCAAGTTGGATACAATTAGAAATGAGCTCATCAGAGGGACGGCCTAGGTTAGATGTTTTGGAGACAAGGTTAGAGAGAGCAGACTTCGATGGTTTGTACACGTCCAGAGGAGAGATAGTGAGTATATTGGTAGAAGGGTGATGAGGATGGAGCTGCCAGGCAAGAGAGCTCGAGGAAGACCAAAGAGAAGGTTTATGGATGTAGTGAGAGAAGACATTAGTGCAGTTGGCCTGAGAGAAGAAAATAAACATCTTTCCTATTTTCCTTGGTTGCGCTCATGTAAACTTACTAATATTTTTTCTGTACTCGCACTTTGAACTAAAAGGTCAAACCCCCAATGCGTTTTCTATGCTCTGAAAAAAAAAAAAAAAAAAAAAATCACATATAGTGGGGATGTTCATCCCTGGATTCTTTTGCTACATTGCATCTCCTATATTATATAACCTGACTGGTTCTAATCTCCGATTATTGACTGAAGGACCCAGATTTTTATTCTTTTTGAGTTTTTGAAATTTAACGACTTCCCAACCATATCCCCATTTCTGTTGTGGGAAACCGGGAAAGCTTTTTTGAGAGGTAGAATCATATCATATTCTTCATATTTAAAAAAACAAGAACAAAAATTGGAAAACACCTCACAGAAGAAGATGCAATTAATACAATAGATAGATTTAGAAACCAACTTCAAAATGCAAAACATCAGTGAGACGTTATCTTATCAAAAAGAATAGATTTTCTACAACAGTTAAGATACACTAACTTTGAGTACAATAATAAATCGAGAAAATTCCTTGCGAACCAACCAGGACGGAATTGCTGTTGAATTCATTAAACATTTTTGGCCAATACTAGCGCCTCTATTTTTCAGAACAGTAAATGAGATAAAGGATAAAGGGAGAATTAGTAGCCACATGTACACAGCTTCAATTAAGTTATTACTAAAGCCAGGTAAAGACCCCACTCTCACGGCGAATTATCGGCCCTGATCACTGATTAGCCCTCACAGCAAGACTTGAAAAGTTACTTCCGTCGATAATCCACTATGACCAGACACGCTTCATTAAAGGTACAAGTTCCACAAATAATGTCAGACATCTGTTGAATTTAATAAGCAAGTCACAGCGTAAAAATCTAAACCCGATTATCATGTCAATTGACAGAAAGCTTTCGATAAAGTTAACTGGGCTTTCCTGTTTGCAGTACTTTGCAAATTTGGCTTTGGAGATTCAATTATACATTGGATAGCATCATTATACAATTTGCCGAAAGCGACAGTCACCACAAATAGGATCAATTCACAAAGGGGAACCAGACAAGGATGTCCACTCTCCCCAATGGTATTTACAATATTTATCGAACCTCTTGCTGCCGCAATACGTCAGAATGCTAATATTAAAGGTATCTGCTCACTAGTGATAGAACACAAAATCAATCTCTATGATGATAATATTCTTCTTTACTTACAGGAACCCAAGTATTCTCTTCAGGCACTCTTCAATATCATTAAAACATTTTCACAAATATCAGACAACTCTATTAACTGGACAAAACCAACAATACTGCCAATAATAGCAAACTCATGGACTCCTGCAGATCAAATCCCAGAGTACCCTATTCCTATAGGAAACATTAAGTATTTAGTTATCAATATTTCGTCAAAACTCACAGAGCTAACCAATCTAAATTACACACCACTTCTGGAAAAAATTTCAGCTGATTTAAGACGCTGGAATAACCTGCCTATATCATTACTGGGAAGAATAGCTACAATAAAAATGAAAACCTTACCTCAAATAAATTATTTATTTTTAAATGGTTTCAAATATTCAAATATATATATCAAATATTAGATTCTGCTGTCATAATTTTTTATTCAAAAAATAAGAAAATTACAATCAGTCTATCCACTCTTCAGAAAAGTAAACAGGCCTAAATGCTCCCAAGTTTAAACACTATTTCTTAGCTAACCAATTACAATGCCTCATCAAATGGTTGCACCACAGTGAGTAGTGTGATTCTTGGCTAGAATTGGAACAAACAGACTGCAACAACATCAAACTGCCAAAACTCCGATTTATTTCTACTAGTCTAAAACGCCTTAAATGTTTCAAGAATCCAATAATCGCATCCACCTTCAACGGCTTGGTGGCCAAGTTTAGTATCGACAGGATCTCAATTAGCTCCCAGTATACTCTCCCTATTCTGGGATAATCCAGATTTCGAAATTAATAATATACCCCTTTATTTTAGTACATGGGTGGCGGGGCGTGTGGGGGAGTTTGCTGGGGGGTGGCATTCCGTCCCTGCGGTCCCCACCAGGTGGCCAGTTGTCAGGGCTCTTCGGTGGGGCCGGCAGACCGCCCTGAGTCCCTCGGTGTGGGACATGTCCCGTCCGCCGGGCTGCTCTCGGGTGGACCCCTGGGCATGATCCCGCCCCTCGATTGATTGGGTGGGGTCCTCAGCCGCCGCGGTGCGGCCACAGCAATTACAGGAGACTTCTGTCAGTCTTTGTGCATGTAATACGGTATGAATTCACTTGCATGTAGCCGCAGACACACAGCCCTAGGACTGGGTGTGGGATCACTCACTTACTGCGACAAATAACTCATGAATATGCAATTCGCGTGTGTATCCCCTCACTTATACTCTTGCCCTGTAGACTTTTATAATTCACATAATTAATGCCACCACACTTCAGTTGTACAGTTGGGTTCACGACCCTTGTCCTGCATGCTTCTTCTCCTGTCCTTGTCCTGTCCTTCACAGGGTGTAGCACAACAGCCCCATGCAACACTCATATTTAATGTTTCATTGTTGTAGATTATGTAATGATTTACTTCTCTAATCCTGTTTACAATTATTGCTTTTTCTTTTGTATTTGTTTCTCTCTCCCTTCTATAAACTTTGTTCTGTTCGACTGATCAAGTCTGATTCTCAATAAACCTCAATTAAAATACCACAGCGGAAGCTTAAAAACTCCACCGTGACACAGTAAAACCATTCTGGCATGAAAGGTATGCAGATTTTCCATTCTGCTTGACCTAACAGCCGAACAGGACAAAAAATAAATAAATAAAATAAAATAAAAAAAATTTTTAAAAAAAAGGATATGCTGGGCAAATGAGTTTCTCTCAGCTTCCCAGAGAGAGAGAGAAAGACTGTGAGAGAAGGTGTGAGTAGAGCCGGTGGTGTGGCGGTGGGGGGGTACACATCAAGCACGTACTTTGATTCACTTTAAAGCTTGACATCTCCGAACTCGCTCAGTTTTTCCAAGAGGAATTGTGATAGGTTTGTGTGTGTGCTAGCATCAACATGGGTAGATCTCTCTGTGTGGGTGTCTTCATGTGTCTGCAACACAGTTTGCACCAGTGTTTGTGTTGAAGCTTACATTTACCCTATTTATATTCAGCAACATGCAGTCTTCAGATGTCAATATACCCTGTCTGTCCAAAGAGAGGTTATAGCGGGCAAAAAAAAAAAAACAACAACATCAAGTGGACATGACAACAGATAATTGAGGTGTTCAAAGACAATTGATGCAATTGATGGAAACAAGGCAAGTGTGAATCCAACTGACCGTGGCCTTGTACCAGATGTAGGAAAGACATTCATTAGTTAACTGTTATTTTCAAACGATTTAAGAATAAGCAATTATCCCCCCCAGCATTTTTTATTGCAGCAAAAAAAGCTTATAGAAGTTATTTTTGATAATAGTAGTGCTATATGAGCCAGCCGCGGGATGAGTCAGAGCTTTATTAATAGCCCTGATCCCCTCTACATCACATATTAAACTGGCAGGGTACGCCATACCTGAACATCATATCCACCAGCTCGAATCCCAGTGACAAGTTGCCAAACTTCAAAATCCCCAGGAAAGCCGAGCTAAAGCAAAGCAAGTTGTAAAGGTGTTTTTCATAAGCCGAGGGACAAGGGGGAACAAATGGAGGTTATTACGTTGCACCATTCCAAATAACCCCCAACTGTCTGGCTGAAATGGACCTTGCAAAATATGTCTTTATATCTCACATCCATACCTGACATCCTCCTCCTGAATTTTTCCATTACCCACTGCTACCTTGTTTCTCAATTTTTCTTGGCCCACGTGTAAATGTTATCACCAAGATGTCATCAATTGTGTACATTCTATATCATATCAGCTGATTTAGTTTTTTCCACAGCGGATATCTTCAAAGTCCTTGGATGTCTTTGCTAAATAACTTTGGATTCTGCCAGCAAACCTATCTGTCAGGTTTGTGAAGCATGCTACTTTATACTGACTTGCATGCAGGTGTCGTGTTTCAAGAAATCAATGGATGCTTTTGAGTCCACTCTGATCACATTATCAATAACCCTAATCACACATTTATGGTGACATTCTACGCAAAAAAGTCACTAGACACACACATAGTGTTGTCAAATTCCAAAAGAATTATATTATCAATAACTCTCACCGTTGTGTGATGACACACAAAGACTGCCACATGCAGACACTGTATCAATAACTCAATAGTTCAGGTGTCAGTCTCGTGCAATGTGCCGTGCCCTCAGAGAGAAAGGAGGGCGCAGGCTGGCAGGAGAGGACAGGAAATGGACCATCCCTGACAAGCTGTAACATCTGTCAATACCTTCACTGCATGTCATGTGGGTGTGTGAGCTTGGTGGCACAGTCAGCAACTCAACATCCATACGCACAGATTTACATTACAACCGTCTCACCCCACATTCTTCTGCACACTTCACCTTTAAAGCTGACTGATCTCCGAGGTCGACCTGCTTTAACGCCCCACTGAGACTCTCCCAACTCGGCCCCATCTCCCTCCTGGCTATATCACCCTTGAGCGGCTTCTGAGTATTGACCCAAGCTGTCACCCTGGCCAGCACCCCTGACCCCCCTGTGTGGCATAGAATCCATGGCGGGGCCGGAGGATCAAATGATTTTCTTGTTCCTCTGGCTGTCCTGTTTTCCCAGTGAGCTGATTGCAAATGACAACATCAGAAAGGGGCATAATGAACATTCCACAAACAATTTGGCCACTCGAATTTGTAAATCCAAATAGCTTTAGAAGTTTTAAAGGAGGACTCATTGCAAACGCGTTTGTGCTTTAATCGATAACAGTAATAACTTCACCCAGAAATTGTCCATGTAGTCAGAGTGTTAATGTGTGTGTCCTTTGGTCACATGGGGCTTATTGTTGCCAGGTGTGGCTGGTGAATGGCAATTTTGCATAAGGCCCAGTCGTTCACCTGCCGTTCGTGGCCACTTTAACTATGGTGCAAGACAGTGTTTGGGGGAAATGTGAGGCTATTGCTATATGATGTTAAGACTCCGTTCACATGAAAAAGAGTTGAGTGTACTTGCACAGGTTTTTTAGCTTTCATAAGTGTCGTCCACACAAAATCAGTTTTGGGAGGCTAAATACGATCATTGTTTAAACTGTGTCCCAGAGTGAATACATTTGAAAGTTGCCCTTGCCTTTCTATGTGTACAAAACATACACCTTTCCTGAGACAATATCACAGTAATCCCAGTTCTCGCATGACTGTGCGCTGATAGCGCCAATAACAACAACAGTCAACAACAAGTCAGATGTCCTTTACCTTGGCGGTGTTCTCAGTCTTCATTCTACCTCCCCGTCAGCCCAACCAAATGTCTCATTTCATGCTCGCTTCACATGTCACGCTTTTATTTTATGTTTATATCACACGGGTTTCTTATTCTCTGTTTTTGGTGACTTTGTGTGGCAGGGTTACAGCGCTACTTCAGGCTTGGCATTGTATATACTATAGCATTTCAATGTCTTTGTGTGGTGTAAATACACATTTCTTGGAATGATTCCATGTTTATAGGAATTCTTTTTTAAATGAGAGGGGAAATAGATTGGGTGCCTTTCTGTGTGGACACTGGCCTAAGCGATAGCGCAAAACTCCTCTGTTTAGAGAGGGTCTTACTAGTTTGATATACTGTAGTTGGGTTGCTTAACACCTCACTCAAACCAGTAGTCCTGTCTCTCCAGAGTTTGGACTCTGCACCCAAAGAGGCTGCCCTCGTTTATTGTGCCAAAGGTTTGAGTAGTTCTTGCTTGGTTTCTCCAATGTAGAGGTCACTACCCTCCTCACTACACTACACTGCACGGCATAAACAGCACTACTGAGTTTATTTAGAGAAATTTTGTTGTTGGAGTAAACCAGCTTTTGTCCAAGGGTGTTACTAGGTTTGAAATGAATCCGTTTCACTGACAAAACAGTCAAGCCAAGGGACCACTGTATTCCAGCTCCTGTGAGGGATTTCTATGACCTTGTGTTGTAGTGGGAGGTGAGAGTTAAAGCGGAGGTACTGGTTACTGGTTTGTTTGGGGATGTTTTCTGTAAATATTGAGGCTTCCGTGCTCCCCTGCCAACATTTCACAGTGCAACGACGGCAAACTGTTCTCTTTGATGTCATCCCAACTGAAAGGAATGTTGCTGTCCATAGTGTTAACGTGTTCAGTGACAGCTTCTATTTTGCCAGCTTTGGTCTTGATTGACTGGGATCACCCCCAGGGGACACACCCACCAGAGACATAAATGGGGAACTCCACATCTAAGATACAAAACTGAAAAGTCCTTTTAGATTAAAGATGAAAAGTCTTCAACAACCAAGAAGAGGTGCCTTGATTCAATTAATTCAGATAACCATGACCTGGATGACTGAGACTCTGCACAGACAAAATGTAAGCAGTTACCTGGAATTAAGGAAAAGACCAAATTTATTAGTGTGTTGATTATTTGAATCAAGGGTGATTCTAGCATATGAAGATGAAAGATGCTCAGCCCCCAATTTTGAATATTAATCATACAGAACCATGCAATGACTACAACAACAATGCCTTAATAGAAACATTCAAATTGGTTTGAACCTGAGCAGCACAGTAATACAGTAGTTAGCACATCTGTCTCAAAGTCGAGAGGTTCAGAGATTGATTCTTGACTTTGGCTTTATTACATACCCCATCTTCCCTGCACATTCAAAAAACATGCGTGTTCGGGAAGACTAATTGGCCATAGGCGTAAATACTGTAAGAGTGTGATTTTTTTTATTTATTTTTTTAATCTACCTACAGATATACCCTGAAATTGGATGGCGACCAGTCCAGGGCGTACACCGCTTCTCGCCCAAAGTCAGCTAGGATGGCTCGAGCTCACCTGCAACTCTAATGAGGACAAGCAGTACAGAAAATTGATAGCCGGAACTGTTATTCATTATTGATTCTGATTGCTATGTTAATGTGACAGTAGGTGGGTGTTAATTCTTTTACTGATAAACTCTTTGCAAGTTAACTTTTTACATTGAAGCACACCGTCAAATTATTATTATTTTTTACCCTCAAAGCCTGCAGAATTTATGTGGTAAGATAATTGCATTATATATATTATATATATATATTATATAGATATTGCATCCAAACACAAACTCTTGATACAGTTCTTCTACTGAGTTTTTGCGGGTGTAGGCAATTGTATGAATTTATACAGCAGCTTGAACAACTTTGGAGTGAGTTGCCATAAGTTTAAACAATGCAGACATAGCATTTCTGGGTGGCCGTGATGCAGGCAGGTTTCTGTGATGGTATTCTTCAACCTTTTGTAGTCCAAATGTCAGTAAATCCGGGTCACCAACATCGCGCAGAACCTAACAGGCCAACAGGTGGTTGTATCTGCATTAAGAGGACAGCGAGCCTCATTAATCAAAAGTTTAAAAAAAAAACACTTGACTATGTCATAGGTTTTTGCAGCAGGTTTTCCCCTTGATTAATTCCTATACACACATGCTGTCTGATTACCATAATGTGTTCTTGTGGCAAAAATCCTTGCTGCAAGGTGGGGGTTGAGGGGTGGCGGTCTAGTTGTTAAGGGGTTTAGGGTGTGGTGGGGGCCTAAGGGTGTGTCTGCTTGTGAAGCGAGCGGGAAGTAAATAACAAATGGCCCAAACCCCACCTCATCTGGAGTGATTTCAATCCAATGTTCCATCATAGATTGTAGGGAGAGGTGAGTGTTTGGGCTTTGAGCTATCAATTACAGATATATGTAGGCAGAAAGATACTATCATTTCACTGATTGTCACCAGTCTACAGCAGTGACACGAGGAAGTGATTCATCATTGTATTTCCTGAGACACAAAAAGAAAGATGACACGATGGAAGGGCCTGTGGAATTGTGGGAGATCCTCGACGAAGGACTCTTTAACATGCTCGGGCTAGGGGGTTTTGGGGGTGGGGGGGGGAAAGCAAATTCTAATGCAGGCGTTTAACCACGGTCCAGCAGCAATTGCTCTTGACTGAGTCAGTTCATTCATTCACTTCAGCCAGAGTGTTGATGAAACCATCTGGACGACAAAAATGGTTAAAAGATTACAGTTATGGAATTGGAAAAACTGAAAGTTATTTTACCTTCTTTAAACATTAAATAAAATAAAATATGAAATCAAATATTGACTAATGCTTTTCATTATTTGATTACTCAAGACACTAATGAGGACAAGCGGTACAGAAAATTTATGGATTATAGCCATCGATCCATTTTTTGTGCCGCTTATCCTCACTAGGGTCACGGGCAGGCTGGAGCCTATCCCAGCTGACTCTGGGCAAGAGGCGGGGTAGACCCAGAACTGGTCGCCAGCCAATTGCAGGGCAAATATAGACAAACAACCATTCGCACTCACATTCACACATAGGGGCAATTTAGAGTTTTCAGTCAACCTACCATGCATGTTTTTGGGATGTAGGAGGAAACCAAAGTACCCGGAGAAAACCCACGCAGGCACGGGGAAAAAATGCAAACTCTACACAGGTGAGGCCGGGATTTGAACCCCAGTCCTCATAACTGTGAGGTAGATCTGCGTTAATATTATTAGAATATATAAAATTTAATTTGGTGAAAGGAAAGAGCGATTAATAAATTATCAATCAATATTTATTCTCCTTTAGGATGAATCAAATGTGATTACTGATTTGAATCTAATCCATCCATCCATTTTCTTATGCTTATCGGAGGTCGGGTCATGGGGCAGTAGCTTTAGCAGGGACGCCCAGATTTCCCTCTCCCCAGCCACTTCATCCAGCTCTTCCGGGGGGATCTCAAAGGATTCCCAGGCCAGCCAGGAGACATAGTCTCTCCAGGGTGTTCTGGGGGGTCCCCAGGGTCTCCTCCTGCTGGGACATGCCAAGAACACCTCACCAGAGAGGCGTCCAGAGGGCATCCTAATCAGATGCTCGAGCCACCTCATCGGGCAATCTCTCAATGTGGAGGAGCAGCGGCTCTACTCTGAGCCCCTCCCAGATGACCGAGCTTCTCACCCTCTCTCGAAGGGAGAGCCCGGACACCCTGCGAAGGAAATACATTTCGGCCGCTTGTATCCAAGATCTTGTTCTTTCGGTCACGACCCACAGCTCATGACCATGGATGAGGGTAGGAATATTGATCGACCGGTAAATTGAGAGCTTCGCCTGCCGGCTTTTATCCTTCTTCACCACAATGGACCGATACAAAGTCCGCATCACTGCAGACGCTGCAATGATCCGCTTGTCGATCTCCCGTTCCATTCTTCCCTCACTTGTGAACAAGACCCCAAGATACTTGAACTCCTCCACTTGGGGCAGGATCTCATCCCCGACCTGGAGAGGACACACCACCTTTTACGAGTGAGGACCATGGTCTCAGATTTGGAGGTGCCGATTCTCATCCCAACTGCTTCACCCTCGGCTGCGAACCGAGTCGAGGTTAGCAGCACCCCATCCCCAATATACACACTATATATGGTGCACTGCTTCCCCCTCCTGAGATGCCGGATGGTGGACCAGAATTTCCTCTCAGCCATCCATAAATTGTTCTCCATGGTCTCACCGAACTCCTCCGAGTTTTTGCCTTAGTAACCACCACAGCTGCATTCCGCTTGGCCACCCGGTATTCACCACCTGCCTCAAGAGTCCCACAGGCTGAAAAGGGCCAACAGGACTCCTTGTTCAGCTTGACGACATCCCTCACCACTGGTGTCCACCAACGGGTTCGGGATTGCCCCCACGATAGGCACCGGCTACCTTACGGCCACAGCTCCTGTCGGCCACCTCTGCAATGGAGGCGCGGAACATGGTCCACTTGGACTCAATGTCCCCTGCCTCCCCCGGGATGTGGGTGAAGTTCTGTCAGAGGTGGCAGTTGAAACTCCTTCTGATTCTGCCAGATGTTCTCAACAGACCCTCACAATACATTTGGGCCTGCCAGGTTGGAGCAACAAACCACCAAGTGGTGATCAGTTGACAGCTCCGCCCCTTTCTTCACCCGCGTGTCCAAGACATGCAGTCGTAAGTCCAATGACATGACCACAAAGTCAATCATCGATCTGCAGCCTAGAGTGTCCTGGTGCCAAGTGCATGTATGGTCACCCTTATGCTTGAACATGGAGTTCGTTATGGATAATCCGTGATGAGCACAGAAGTGCAATAACAGAACACCACTCGGGTTCTGATCGGGTGGCCGTTCCTTCCAATCACGGCCTTCCAGGTCTCACTGTCATTGCCCACGTCGGCATTGAAGTCCCCCAGCAGAACAATGGAGTCCCTAGCGGGAGCGCTCTCCAGCACCTCCTCCAAGGATTCCAAAAAGGGTGGGTACTCTGAACTGCTGTTTGGTGCATAGGCACAAAAAACAGTCAGGACCGTCCCCCCACCCAAAGGCGGAGGGAGGCTACCCTTTCATCCACCGGGGTGAACCCCTATGTACAGGCGCCAAGCAGGGGGGCAATAAGAATACACACACCTGCTCGGCACCTTTCACCGTGGGCAACTCCAGAGTGGAAGAGAGTACAACGCCTCTCAAGAGGACTGATACCTCACACACCAGCTTGGGCTCCTTACCTGCCAGAGAGGTGACATTCCACGTCCCTAGAGCTAGCTTCTGTTGCCGGGGATCGGACCGCCATGGTCCCTGCCTTCGGCCACCGCCCAGCTCACACTGCACCCGACCTCTGGGAAGGGGGACCCACGTTACCCTTTGTCTGGTCCCTCACCTAGGACCTGTATGCCATGGGTGACCCTACCAGGGCCATCAACCATCAATTTAGCTCCTAGGAACATTAGGACACACAAACACCTCCACCATGATAAGGTAACGGCTCAAAGAGGGGATGAATCTAGTCATCAACCATTATTTTTGTAATTCTTAAAACTAGTGCATTTTTTTTATTTTTACCTCACAGCTTGCAAATTAACATTTACTATTGTACATGAATCACAAATATAGCATTAAATCGTACCATTTTCAAAAGATGTTATCTGGATATGATGTTATCTGGATATGAACTCCATGAGAAGTGTATCATATTGTGGAAGGAAAAAATTATTTGAGTATTGTGTTGTATAATAACCTGAGATGAAAAACAATTGACAAAACAAAGATTGTCTGACAAGCGGCGAGTCAAAGAACAAAACATCTCGTTCGCTCTGAGGTCATGTTTCCTCAGAGATTCATACCAAGATGGCAGTAAGCGCAGATGATACCAACAGGCCAAACTTTATTCCTCCCCATTGCAATTGCTTCTGTGAGCTGTGACTCTATCAATCTGCTGGCGCTCGAGAAGATTGCCTAATCTGGTAGCCAGGGGACTTTTATCATCAGTCTGGCCCCTCATTGAGTGTGTGTATGTGTGTGTGTGCGTGCATGAGAGAGCGAGAGAGAGAGAGAGAGAGAGAGAGACCAGCCGCCATCAGTAGTGGAAAATGCATGTAAGCGCTTCTGTTTACCATTATCACCCTCATTTGTAAACACAGCCATCCATCAGGCACTGGCCCCCTACTTATCTAAACAGATGAAGTGTATGTTTTTATAATTTGCTCTCATCTCAGGGAGACTGAATAGTAATAAGAATTTTTCTGTGTAATGCTCCCCTACCTCACCTCCCCTCACTCTTTTTTTTATTTTTAACTTTCATTCCATTTGTTCTGTGTGGTTGTTGTATTAATGAAGCGGCCTAATTTGACACCAATGGATTAAAATGCAAGGCTGCCATTCATCTACCGTGCACAAATAAAGCACACAGCACAAATATTGTACTTCATACCTGTGATATGAATCACTGGGCTGTCTCTTCGAAGTTTGATCATAATCTTTATCCTGCTTTGCAAAATAAAAATATTGGAGGAAAAGGCTTGAATGTAAAATTGCTTAAACCTATTGGTTTTTATACAGCATATTGTGTAGTAAGATGGCATTTGATGAACTTTACACTCTTCAAAAAATGGGGTGGCATTGTCAAAGAAATCACTTTTGTACCCTTGACATTTGCCTTTTACAACTTGGAAATACACCGGCATGGAAAAGATACAGTAGTTACCTTGAAGTCCTTGAAGTAGGCCTAAAATGATCTCATAAAACACATTTCCACCTAGCGGTACAATTCATTTAAATTCTCTACAGTACAGTTTGGAATAGTAAATCTCTGGTTTGCATTCAATAAAGACAATCATACAACATGATGAACAAATGGTGACAATGGTGGTCATCAATAGTTATTGTTTGTTTATTGTCTTTGCATTTGGCTTTTTATTTTATGAGAAAAATCTTTGGTCAAGAATAGACACATTTTGGCTCCTTCATATTCCTGTTGTAGCACTGAAGAAATTATTTTTCTGCCAACCCATCATTGGTAAAACGGTGTCTAGCTCTGATTGACGCACAAAATTAATTGCAAAACAGAACCAAACTATACTACAGTGAACCTTTGAACATTAACCACAATCTGTCTATGACACTGTATATTTAAAAACAAATTTTCCATTGATTTTTAAGGTATAATCTTAACCCTGAGCAAGTACTGTGTGAACAGGCCTTAAACGGCCAGCAACAAGTATTGAATGGGACTGGAGTTAAAGCCTGGAAAATCATCAAAAAAAGAAGAAGACAAGTATGTTAGTGAGTCACAGGCTTGATCAGGTTAGAAAAAGATTTGCAATTACTGTACATATTAAAGGCGAAATATTCTGGAAAATTGCCATTTTGATTGATAATTGGATCTCTGGCATGTTCACCCATGAAGTTTGAAATTACACACCAAGATAGAGTTTGTGTGAGTTGCCTGTCAGAAAATGTATCTGTGAGCATACCCAGTTATATCCATAAGTTGTCAGCAAGGCTGGGGAAAGATTCCCACTTAGAAGCGACAGTCGAGCTAGTGTTAGCGAACATTTGCGTTTGGTGATGTGTCCGCTGCATGCACTTAATTCACGGAACCTCACACTCATTTCGGTTGAAACTACTATATGTTGAACTGTAGCCTACACGTTTAGAAGCTTTAGACTTCTGAAACAGGTTATGATTTTCCTCCCTTTTTTCTTCCCCAGAGTAACCAACTCAGTTACACCATTTATATAAACAACACACAGGTGTTTTGACTTTAACATCATGTCTTTGTAAGCTGTTCAGTGCCGTCAGCACTTTAGTCACGCTCAGGAGCTTTAGCCGTCTCTTCCGATAAGAGCCAAAGCTATTGTGATCAGAGGTTTGCTTGATGCCAAAGATGGCTGATAATGCCGATAGTCATCAGGATCAACTTTATGAATGGACGTGTGACATGTAGTAGGTTGCATGGACAGGATGAACAGCAAAGAAGTTATGAGTGGACTTGTTCTAGCCATCTGTTTGGGTAGATCAGTGGCGATAAAGACGATTATATCTTTACAGCAAATACTAGTGAATGCCAAATGTTGCAGGTGCTGATTAATAACCGTGGCCAAGAAGATTACTGCCCCAATATTTACAAACCCAGCTTTTTTTATGATACAGACTCCCACTACTTATTCTATGCATTACTTATTTTATTCAGAGAATGCTCTCTTAGACAAGCTCTATCTCAAAATGGACCTTCCCCAAATTATGCTTCCTGAATAGCAAACATCCCCACACTGACATTTGCAATGTAGATGTGCATGTGTGCTCTCACTCTCTATTGAATTGTTTTCTTAATCACTTCCTTTGTGCCAAGAAGTAAAGAAAACAGATTGTGTCTGAAGAGCATTGAAAGTGCCATTGACCCCTGGTCGCGACACCAACATTAGGACTGCCAGAACAGCAGATAAAGAGCCAGAAGGGTCAAACACTCTGTCTTGCCAAGACTGCTAGCACCAACATTTTCTTATCGTCAGGAAAATTTGGATTTCGTGTAGACACAGGTTTAAAAGAGCTGCAACTGAATTCACTCCAGTGTCATTCTTTGTGTCCCCTCAAAGAATGTCCAGATGAGCTAATGTCTCTCCTTATACACAATTGTATATGAGTGTAATGCATCTTAAAATACTCAATATCTTGTATCTTTCTATTATGAATACAAGTATTGCAATAATCCAAGGGCTTTAACTGTTGCTCAATTTTGAACAAACCTAATTGCCTTTTAACCCTTAGCGGCATGCACTGTTTTGTTTCCGAGATAATGAAAATCCTTTTTATACATATCTATACAGAAAGTCACAGCATAATAGGTGCCCACTGCTAAACAAGAGTCAGCAAGGCAGCTGAAGGATGAGGCACAGCCCCCGCAGATAACAATGTTCTGCTGGCAGAAATTGGTTTAATTAATAGGACATTTTACATAATGATTACAGTGTAATTGCACCGACTAGCAGAGTGTCATTAAATATATCCTTGCTCCTTTACAACACCCTCCAGCTAAAAATAATGAGTTACATTGGAAATCACTATGCAACAGGTTCATAAATAACATTTAAACCCATACATGGCAAGTACTTATAAATAATAAATATTTGCCTTTTGTAATTGAAGAAAAAAAAGGGCTCCCTTCTTTTCCTGCTGCTGCATGTTGCTATGTCCATTTGTAGCTTTATGGTGTGAAGGAGATTTCCCCCCCCCCCCCATTTTGTCCTCTTTTGTAGAACTGAATAATTTATTTGCCCCCTAATAGTGGACACTGTCAACACTTGGAGGTTAAAATATACATGTGTCGCGATAAATGCTGTAGCTAGCCACAAAGTGATTATACCCTGCTTCCAGTTATTTTCTTGGATGCTGTCACTGTATACACTGCAGTAAATCACCAACTTCCAATTATACCTAGCCCCATAAAACAAGGCTTGTATTCAAATAAGGCCACAAAAGAGGGACAGAGATGGGGACAACTGAACAAAAGCCTGGGGGCTGTGTGTATGTGTGTGTGTTTTTGTAAAATATTACTTTACACAGAAAGAAAAGTCAAGTTTGAAAACTGAAAGATTAAGATACTCCACAATCAGGCAGCATGACTACAATATTATGGAATTACTCAAGTGGCACTAACTCTTCTCAGGGGATTGTTGTGCTCCAAGAAGATATACAGTATCAAAAACATTTGGAGATTAAGTAGGGCAGAACATGGAGGCCCACACCATATTAATGTTGGATGATGATATTCCATCTGTGTAAGGTAAGCTTCACAAGCGATAAAGAAATGCATTTAAAAATGCTGCACATTTCTCTCTCTCTCTCTCTCTCTCTCTTTTTTTTTTTTTTCTAACCAAATACTTGTTTCTGAAATGGTGAATTTTAAAGAACGAAATAATAAAGACATAATTTGCCTTTGGTTGCTGTAGTTAACTATCCATCCATTTTATATACCGCTTTGCCTGTTCAGGGTCACAGGGAGCTGCGTATATTTACAGTGCTGTGAAAAAGTACCGCGTATTTGCCTCCTTCTCAAAGTATTTTTTTTCGCATAGTTTTCCCACTTTAATGTTTAAGATCATCAAACAAAGGTAAATATCAGAGCAAGATAACCCAAGTAAGAATAAAATGCAGTTTTCATATGGTGGTGTTATTTATTAAGGGGAAAGAAATTCTAAGCTACCTGGTCCTGTGTGAAAAAAATAATTGCCCCCGAAACCTAATAACAAGTTAGGCCACCCTAAGCAACAACAACTGAAATCAAACATTTTCTATAACTGGCAATGAGTCTTTCACATCGCTGTGGAGCTATTTTGGCTCACGTTTCATTGCAGAATTGTTTGAATTGAGCAAAAATGGGGGGTTTTCGAGCATGAACGGCCTTTTGATGGTCATGCCTTTGCATTTCAATCAAATTCAAGTCTGGACTTTGACTAGGCCACTCCAAAACCTTCATTTTGTTTTTTAAGCCGTTCAGAAGTTGACTTGCTGGTGTGTTTTGGATCGTTGCCTTGCTGCAGAAGCCAAGTGTGCTTCAGCTTGTGGTCACGAACTGATGGTCACACATTCTCCTTCAGGATTTTCAGGTAAAGAGCAGAATTTATTGTTCCATCAATCACAGCAAGTTGTCCAGGTCCTGAATTAGAAAAGCAGGCCCAGACCATCACCCAACTGTTGGCATGATTTCTTTTTCTGAAATGCTGTGTTACATTTGTCAGTTGTAACGAGACGCACACCTTCCAAAAAGTTCAACGTTCATCTTGTCAGTCTCCTAAAAAGTCTTGGGAATCATTCAGATGTGTTTTTAAATACAAAAGTAAGTCAGGCCTTTGTTCATTTTGGTCAGCAGTGGTTTTCACCTTGGAATTCTGTCATGGATGTCATTTTTGCCCACTCTCTTCCTTATTGTTGAGTCATGAACACTGACCCTAACTGAGGCAAGGGAGGCCTGCCGTTCTTTTGATGTTGTCCTGTCCCTTGTGATCTCCTGGATGAGTCATCACTGTGCTGTTGGGGTGATTTTTGTAGACCGGGCAATCCTGGGAAGGTACACCACTCTTCTGTGTTTTCTCCATATGTGGATAATGGCTTTCACCGTGGATCCCCGCAGTCCTAAGGCTTTAGAAATGGCTTTGTAATGGTTGATGGATGTCACTTCCTTTATTTCCCATCTCTTCTTGAATTTCTTTGGATCGTGGCATTTTGTGATCTTTTGGTTGACTTCAATTTGTCAGACAAGTTCTATTTAAGTGATTTCTTGATTGAACAGGTAATGGGGCCTGGGTGTGGTCAATGAAATTGAACTCGAGTTTTGCAAACGATGTGATTAGCCACAATTAATCCATGATTTAACAAGGGGCGCAATTACTTTTTCACACAGCCCCAGGTAGCTTTGAATATATATTTTTAAACTTATGAATGAAATCAACATTTAAAAAAACTTCATTTTATGTGCAATTGGTTCATCTCTGTCTAATATTTAAATTTGTTTGAAGAAACAAAGTGCGGAAATTATGCAAAAAAAAAAAAGAATTTTTCAGAAAGGGGCAAATACTTTTTCACACACACAAATATGTTTTTATTATATTATTTTTGTATTTATTTATTTGCTTTTATTTCGATATTCATCCATCCATCCATTTTCAACACAGCTTATCCTGGTTAGGGTCGCGGGGCGCTGGAGCCTATCCCAGCTGACTTCGGGCGAAAGGCGGACGACATCCTGAACTGATCGCCAGTCAGTCGCAGGGCACATATAGACACGGACAACAAGTCGCCCTCACATTCACACCGTCACTGAGTGGGAACTGAACCTACGCTGCCCGCACCGAAGTCAGGCGAGTGCACCACTACATATTTCGATATTTACTTATCATATGAGTTTGTTTTTTAAGATAATTCATTCGACCCCAAAAATAAACAATGCCTGATTTATTTTTTAACAAAAAAGGTTTAATGTAATATTACTTTTTTCAGTTATTTTAGTCATCACTGTGGGTATTTCTTTCTTTAACAGAACGATACCAACAATTTTTTCCACATTTGTATATATACTGTATATATTATACAAATTATTTCCCAGTGTACTGTAAATGATGTGATGTCCATTAAGATTTTAGGTTCTTTTTTATTTCTGGTCATCTGTCAAAATATGCATGATTATTTTCTAGGATTTATGTTTTGTTAGCGGGTCTACAGGTTAAATTGTACATCCAAGTTATTGAATACCTTTAGCAAACATACGTAATCTCTTTCAATATATTTGCACGAAATGATGATACGATTCTCCTTTTCACCTTTCACCACAGTTCTGCCTTGCATGCCCCTTCCCATGATTGTCTATTTCTCCCTTTCATGGCCAGCATCATGTCAACTCATCAGCAGTCCTTTATTCCATTGTGGCTCCTCTTTGCCTCCTAGATGGCACAGGTTTTACAGTCACGCATACAGATACCCCTCAAACATGATTCAAGTTTGATCAGTTCTGCTGCAAGGCGGCAGAATGAAAAGCATTCAGGACGCTCCTGTCTCCAAGTGTATTAAATACCATATACATGCACGCACACAACCCAACCCACTTCCCTGTTTTCCATATGTAGACGCCATCTGCGAATGGTGTTACACAGGATGCATCAATAATCACACAAAACTAAGAGGCCTTGTCAGGGATAGGTAGTTGTGACAGGCGCAATAGTGAAAGATCCTACATGGTGCTCATCTGAACCACAATCAGCCCATAATCTGAGTATACATCAGGCTATGGCTTGGCTTCTATATGGCATGGAAATTTCCTGCTCCTCTGCTCTCATTTTCAGAGGCAGCAATCACAGCGAGAGTCCCTCAATCTCACGGAAATGAATAAATAATTTTCATTCAAACATATTAACAGTCAAAATATCAGAATCCATCATGGCGGCAAGGGGTTCCTCTTAAGAAGCAATCAGGCCCTCTGCATGTGTTCTTGTCTTTGGCAGCCAAGCGAGATTGCAGATTACTTGTGCGAACCCTGTTTTGCATAATGGCTACCCCCTTGGTGCTTTTAAACTTTCCTGCCGATCCATTACGTTTACCAAGCCCAGTTCCCTGCCAGTCTTTAATATCATGCTGCCTTGGAAAAGGAGATCTGGACGAGCATTTAAGGACATTTTTATTAAGGTAGGCATGTGGGCCTCCATCCATCTTCCCCATCTGAAAGACACGTTTATGTTCCATGCATGGGTTATGTACCGCCATCTTAAAGAGCGAAAACTTGCCCTTTTTACCTCATTGGGAAAAGGGTGAAATTTGGAGATGAGTAGGTACACTCAAGGGCACAATTGTACTGGCAGTGGACTAAAATGTCTCCTCAATGTCTCACCATCAAGCTGTGACAAATTATTATGCACAAATTTTAGACTTTAGGTATGTTGTGATGCAGCAAGACTGCAAATTATGCAGGGGAAAAGAACCCATGCGTGCTTATTTTGGCATTATATGAAAGGACACCAAAATATAACTTGTTTCATGCCTGGACATTGTTAACACTACTCATCAAAGGTTACAGGCCATTTATTTGCAATTTAAATGTTTTAGTTGTTCTTTTATTTAAATAATAGAACATAGATTAGAGGAAAAACAATCACCTTTCTACTGCAGTGTATTTTACAAATGCTAATGTTTTTCTAACAGTTGTAACATTTTAATGATCCACAAACACAATTGCAAGATATGTCTTTCTAATATGAGTTTCAGTGTCTTACACTTAGCAGCAGATTTGAGGTCAGCGGGGGTGCAAACCTGAAGAAGAATAGAAGCCTAATGAAATATTTCGAGAATGGCGTAAAGCTAGTGAGGGATGCACTCATCATCTGCGATAAAGTACACCGATGCAAGGCAAACAGCTATGGATCACAACTCTTTTCATTACAGCAGTGAGAGGATCCATGGTTTCCATTTCTCGCCATCAGGTTTAAAACACTAAAACCAAAACTTTGATGTAAAGTTCCATAATAAAAAGAATAATAATGTCTCTGTAGTTGCTGGTTAATGGTTTGAATCTACTGTATGCTGTGTGCTGGCTGTCATATTATTCTCCAGATGCACTGAATATTAAATAACTCTTTGTTTGATCCTTCTATTGCCCATTTCTAAAACAACCTAGTGTAGCTCCCCTTTGACATTTTAAACAACCAAAAGGTATTTACTGCACTTGTAAGTCATACCTTCTCCCCTTATTATGTAACTATTCTAATCATTTCACAACATGATTCAAATCATGAAATTATTGTGTATGAATAAACTCATAAAAAAGTCTTATCAATACATTGATGGCATTTAACAAAACAATAATGCAAAACCACAGATGGCAAATTATATTATTCTTAATAGGGTCATTTATTTCATGGTCTTCTTTGGTGTCACATACATCCATCCGTTTACTGTACTGCTTATCCTCACCAGGGTTGCGGGCATCTTGGAGCCTATCCCAGCTATCTTCGGGCAAGGGGCGGGGTACCCTGAACTGGTCGCCAGCCAATCGCAGGGCACATATAAACAAACAAACATCACATGCACACCTATGGGCAATTTAGAGTCTTCAATCAACCTACCATGCATGTTCTTGGGATGTGGGAGGAAACCGAAGTACCTGGCTGAAAACCCACACAGGCACGGGGAGAACATGCAAACTCCACACAGGGGAGGCCGGATTTGAACCCGGGTTCTCAGAACTGTCAGGTAGATGTGCTAACCAGTCATCCACCGTGCCACCGTTGGGGTTGCCACTTTTTTTAAATTTAAATATTCCATTTTCCGGTATTAAATAATCATTAAATTAAAATATAGGCCTATTGTATATACAGTAGGTTTATCATAAAACATATATTCTCAACTAACGTAAATCATCTGCGATTGGCTGGCGACCAGTTCAGGGTGTGCCCTACATCTCGCCCAGAGTCAGCTGGGATAGGCTCCAACACGCCCGCAAGCCTAGTGAGGATAAGCGGTGCGGAAAATGGATGGATGGATGAACGTAAATCATGTTGGTGCTCCTGTTATGTTTTGAATTTGTGTTTTAAGCTCCAGAGCAGAAAAGCTGATATATAGTATTTTAATGTCCAAACTATAATTACCTGGGAAGTGGGAAATTTCAGATTTATTTGAGAGATTTATTGTTCGTAGATCACACTGTGGGCTAAACGGACAATTCTCTATGTTTGTACTATAGACTATGACTATATCTGACTTTGGAACACTAAGGTAGTGAATCTGACTCCAAATCAGAAGGATCATATTCATATCACTTCAGTCATTCTTATTTTGGATTGCACCCTGGGGGAAAATTTAAAGATTGAATTGAATGCGAAGGAATTATAGCTGAGTGAAAAGCAGTGGAAAAGCCCCAGAGTTTTGCAGACTGTCTCAATTATTAAATCCAGTCTGGGAGGAGAGCTACTAGTACCATAACAACGTGAGAAAGTCACAAACACAATGATGGTTAGTTTAACAACGAGAACAAATAACTTCAACATTTGGCTTTAGCACAGAACTCTTCTTGGTTATGGTGTCTGATATATCATCAGGCAACTGGCCGTCACTGCTGGGTGATTGTGCTGGCCTCTCTGGCACTTGATGCATGTGGGATCTGGTGGCAGGTGTCCATTTTATAGAGTTATTCAGTTGGAAATGTTAGACGCTGGCTAAGGCTCGCGATGGAACGGTGAGGCCTGGCTAGATTATTGTTACTGCCCAGCTGACATCTCGCAGGCTGCCCTCTTCACTACTGTCTGGCACTGGGACGGTTAGCTACTCAGTAACTCCCAGCCTGCATCTGAGGTGATATCACACCTCCTGCTGCTTGGACACAGACCGGAGGACAGAACTGCTAGAGCTGAAGGGAAATTATATGTTAACAACAGTTGGCCCCATTATGCTAGCCTCTGTGCCCTGCCAGTTACAGTATAGGACAAAGAAACTATGTATTCTCACACACAGGGCATGTTTTTGGGTCATTAATGCAAAACTTAATTTCATATCCAAAAGAGATATGTTGCTGGGGGGCAGATGCCGTGTTTGTCTGAAACCTAACATTGAAACGCAGAAAGCTTGGGCATGATGCGAAGACTGAATTAGTGTTATCAATGTCTAGGTCAAAAATGATTAATACAAATAAGTCGTTTATGATTAACATAATGGTATTTGTATACAGTGTTTCCCTCATCAGTCACGCTCCCACTATTTTGCAGATTTTTCATAATACTGACAGATATTCACCTTACAAACATTTCAATCATACAAACACGTCTGTGTAAGTTAAAAGATTTTTTAATATGGCCGCAAGCCCGAATTTAGAGTCCCGCACCTTCAGTGTGGTAGTACAATGTTGTGCCACAACATGCCAGGCAACATTGAGGTCTACTGGGAGAGATGCAACATATATAGAAATAAAAGGTTCCCAATTTACTCCCACTGACATCATTAACAGTCAAACAGAGCAGCATATATATCATAGTCTGTGTTTTAGTTTCGATTACTTAGTATTGTTTTATGTTTACCTTTGTCCCATTTGGTCAATGTCGTGTGTCCTCTTTTGGTTATTGTGTCCACCTGTTCTCGCCAATCCTTCTACCTTGCGTCAACCAATCAGCGCCCTCCAGCCACTCGTGTCTTGTCCAGGTGTTCCTCGTTGTCTCAACGATTTCTTTGTAGCTTGTTCCCTTGAAAGTATATTAGTAAATATAACCCTGTGAGTATAGTTGTATGTTTTTTTTTGTATGCATGTCTCAAAACATCCATATCTCAAATCATCTTTCCCCATTGAGATGAATGGAAATGCAATTAAGCCGTTCCAACTGCCCCAAATTTGTGTTTTAACATTTGTTTTTCCACAAGAAATATTGCCCTTAACAGTATCGCAGTGTGTAAAATCCCACAGTAATAACGTGCTCTCCAACTAACCGCAAACACAGAAAATGTGAGCACAAAACACAACTGTACCTAAAGTATTGTCTCATTTCTTGTTCTTCTATTGTGGGTTTTATTGACAGTTGGCAAACCAGCTTGTGACCAACTAATATTGTCTGTCCACTGCAAGGAAACCAATGTGATTTGATGGTGGCTAGATGTTGTAAAGTGTCCTGCTGGCATCTAGTGGTTGGAGTCTGGAAAGCACTCATATCTCAAATTTTACTTGGGTCTCAAGACAAAAAAAATGGTTGAGTGACGGCTTGTATCTTAAAAAAATCAAAAGTGCACGTGCTTAGAATACTTTGAAGTCTTTTAAGACGTTTAAGTGTGCTTAAAGCATGTGGGAGGGGTAAAATTTGGTTTAAAAAAAATAATTGTATATGGCTTCTCTATGTCGTGGATTTTCACTCATTGTGGGTGGGCGTAGAACGTATGCCAAAGGTTCACTCTAATTCGTGTTAGAGTGAAATTCGTGGAGCCACTATTGACATATGACCTTAGATCACAGCTATCAAACTCAAGGCCCGGGGGCCGGATCTGGCTCACCACATCATTTTATGTGGCCCGCACAAGCAAATCATGTGCGTTGACTTCATGTTTCTTGCTACAGTAACAAAATTCCAAATTGTCTTCCCTTTTAATAACATTGAGATATTGCACGCATTTTTTGTCACCGATGACCCTTATAAAATAAATTTAATAAGTCAAACTTTTTTTTTTACTGGCTTCTGATTTCAAAACTAGTCATCCATCAATTTGATGTGTATTTGTAATATGAGGCCATTATGTATTTATATAGATTCAGTCATTACAGCCCTCTGAGGGAAACCATAACTACTATGTGGTCCATGACAAAAATTTTTTTACATTGCTTCATTAGACTTGTATCAAGGTGAAACTAAATGCAGTGTCGTGACAGGGGGGCGGAAGGATGATATGGATACAGAAAACGAGTGCATGTCAGTCACATAAATGTTTGTCAATAGAAAATACAAACAGCAAACTTACACTGGAGCAAAAGAAAAAAAGGAAAAACTTCAACAAATGAACCATACAACTGGCGCCATGACACAACATCATACCACAATGAACTGAAAAGAGCAAGGAAACTAATCATATTGTAGGTGAGTCAAAGCTGGGCAGGACAAAGGGGGAAGTGAGTGGTTGATTGGTTGAGACATGAGAAGCATGACAAGCAAAACCAGTTCACACAGTCAACCAAAGTCTGTATGAAAGACTTGTCAGATTTGGTCAGTTAAAGCAAACTCCAATGTTTGCATTTCGTTGTGTGAATGCTATCATCTGAAGCCTGGTGCACTGCAAACATTACCCACTTACCACTACAATTTAGTAATAATTTATATTATAAATAATTAATCTAAATATAATTTTACATACTAAATGCATTTTATTATACAGTGTTTCATTGTCGATATTTATTTCATTTTAATTCAGATTTTTCTTTCTTCCAATACCTTAGCACGGGGTCCAATTCAACTGTTTCCTTGCCCTATATGTGATCGTTATGGTAGTTAAATTTTTTAATATATAAATATTTTTTTAAGTAGTTGCTGATTAGTTCAATCCACTCAAATATTGAATTTGGAAGAGAAAAAAAACACGTCTGCTGTGGAGAGACAAGAAGGAGCATTTGTGAGAAAAGTTTCGAGATAATAGCAATATTCAATTTGCTGGACACGTGCATATGACAAGCTACTTTGCCCCAGTGAGAAATGAGAGATGATGGCCTGAGGAGTCGCTCATGGCTGCTTTGGTCTACTGGGCAGCTGCTGGTCTGTTGCTGGATCAGAGGTTCTGGTTGGTCACCATCTTGTACAAAACAGCGGGAGAGACACCACCATTGAGGGGAGTAAACAATAGATCATGCAAGAACTGTAGCCCTATCATATAAGGTAATTTTTCTTACATTTTAATTACTAAATATGAATTTTGTATTGTGTTTTATTTATTGATTTAAAGGAGAGTAATCGCACTGAAATTCCACAAATCTTCCAGGAGACCATCCCATGAAAACACATTTGTGTCATCTTTCTCAAGAATCCTCCTGTTACTGATTGTCGCCACATTTCTAGTTTACACGGCTTGAAAAGGGCCATTCAGAAGGAACTATTGTCCAAAGCCAGCATCATTTGCTGACCCATTTGAGTGCCCATTATCCAAAAAGAATGTGGAGACAATGTTGAAGACAGGCTAGTGACAAATGATCATCCCCATAATAGGTTGCAGGACACGCTGACCATGCTAACAACAAGGCGCACAGGGTGAACGCAGCCCCTGACAAAAACAAACAATGTGCTTCCAATCTATCATTGCTGATCCGTGTCATCATTACCCCTCGATGGCCATGCGAACATCAGCATGACAATGCAACATGCATTAGTACCATGGATTACATCCATGCCACAAATCTCTTATGGAGCGTTAAAGCTGGAGTGGAGTGTAACAAACAAACAGATTTATGTCATGTTCCCTCTGCAGAGACCACTTTACTGAGAAGAGAGTGTGCGCGCGCATCAGTGTGTGTTTGTATTTCAATGTGTCTAGCAGGTGAAGGGTTGTGTTAATTCTGCACAGGCTGGGCTAATGTCGTACCCGTGGGTCCTGTTCTGTTGGCAAGCTGATTGGTGATTAGCGATATAATTAAGAGCAGCTTTGACACAGACACTGTCCTCCAACCTCCTTTGTCACCCTCACTCCCCCAAACACACACACACATATATACACTAAGCCCCCAAAGCGACTTGCCGTCGCCGTTTATGGCACTTCCTCCTTTATCCAACAACAAAAGGAGCCCTCAACTCACAAAAGTCCAGCCAGCTGTGCGCCTGATATCGTGGGGAATACACAGCCCCTCACCAGTGACAATTAAAAAAACTAATTTGAATTTAAACAAAAAAAGTTACACCATATTTTCGCAGACTTAACTATGATGAAAGGCAATGAAGACGGGCTTCTCGTGTAGGTATCAATATAAATATTACTGGAAGGTCAATTAATATGTAAATTAACTCCTCCATTTAATTAGCTATTTAACTATTTTCCAAGACATGGACATACTAAATCATGCTTAAAGACCCCTCTAACTAGCCTCCTGACAATAGTGCCAGGGAGTCGGGGGCTCATAAACTACCGGCTTGACCTATAAAGAGCCCAGAGTCTGCTAATTCCATCTCAGCCTAATTTTATGACTTGCATAAAATAACCATAGTGCAGCTTTGTAGCTGTAAAGAGGATATGGGTAATAAAATGGAGACAGGGAAAGCATCAGAAGGCTGCTCTTCGCTAGTGTCCTCATTTATTATTCTATTATTCTTTGCAGGGTTCCAGGCTCATGTGAAAGAAAAATGACCTTATTATATTAAATAATTTGTGAGGATATTAACCGTTAATCACACATAAACAGCATTTAAAAGGTATTGATTCTTCAGCACTCTCAACAGCTTGTTAAATTAACATCCAATAACACGATAATAGATAATCAGTTGAATGATACTGAGTTGTAGGGGGCAAAGGAAAGGTAAAGTGCATTACTGACCCTGACAATGCCATACATCTCTATACCACTCTCTCATGTCCTCCAGACAGGTATTTGACCTTGAGCATATCTCAATACTTGTCTGAGTGACAGCCAGTCAAGGAAGTTGTCTAGAATTACCTAAAGAGTAAAAGCCAAGCATATACTGTGTGCGTGTGTGTGTGTGTGTGTGTGTGTATATATATATATATATATATATATATATATATATATATATATACACACACATACACACACAAGATTTTTGTTAAACTACCGGTGTGTGTTCAAGCTAATATTGTGACACTATTGTGACAATATTGTGAAAGTAGATCAAGTACTAATGATAATTGATTGATCATGCTTTTCAACTCATCTAGGATTTTGATTCATGATTTCTTTAAAGTGGCAAATTACAGCATTTGCAGTTTGAGAATTTGCAGTTTTGTTTTGTTTTCCTGCAAATGGCATGTACACTAAGTGACCACATCATTTTCACACTTTCACAATTTCAAAAGATTATACACACTGAAAACACTGCATAACTTCAAACATTTGAATCTTTCAAATTTAATATTTTTGCTTTGAGTCGATGAAAATGATTCATTTAGTGTATGTTGGAACAAACATTGCCAGTGTTAGCTAAAACATTAGCCCTTGCTAACTTAGTTTAGTTTGAAAGCGCAGCAGCGACGATCAGTGCTCATATACAACCACCGCTGTGGTTTCTTAGTATTTATTGAGAATCAGAGTCGAGCAGTCGACCAGAACAAAGTTTTTGGAGGGGAGTGAGAAAAGAAGACAAAAGACAAAGCACTAATTGTAAACAAGATGAGAAAAGTAAATCCTTATATATCTAGAACAATGACACATTAGATATGAGTGTTGCATGGGTTGGGTTGTATGTATACCCTGTGGACAAGGACAGGCCAAGATAGGACAGGACAAGCACAGGAGAAGAAGCATGCAGGACAAGGGTCGTGAACCCGGCTGTACAACTCAAGTGCGGTGGGAGTGACTATGTAAATTATAAAAGCCTATAGGACGAGGGTGTGAGTGAGGAGATACCCAAGCAAATCGCATATTCATGAGTTATTTGTCATAATAAGTGAGTGGCCCCACACCCAAAGAAAAAGTCCCAGGGGTGTGTGCCTGCGGATACATGCAAGTGAATTGACACCGTTTCGGATGCACAATGACTGACAGAAGTGTCCTGTAATTGCTGTGCCTGCACCGCGGAGGCTGAGGACCCCACCCAATCGATCGAGAGGCGGGATCGGGCCCAGGAGTCCATCCGAGAACAGACCGGCGGATGGGACACGTCCCACATCAAGGGATCCAGGGCGGTCCACCGGCCCCACCAAGGCGCCACGACAACCGGCCGCCCGGAGGAGGCCGCAGGCACCCAATGCCACAACCCGTCCCCTGCTGCCTATTAGCCAAATCCCCCCCACCCAAGACCCACCGTCCCCCAAAGATTGGTGTACAGTGTGGCAAAAATCTAGTCAGCCATCAATCAGCCATCAATCAGCAAGTCAGCAAGTTCTCCCACTTAAAAATATGAGAGAGGCCTATAATTTTAATAATACGTATACCTCACCTATGAGAGACAAAATGAGGAGAAAACAAATTATCTAGATAATCTCATTGTCTGATTTTTAAAGAATTTATGAGCAAATTACGGTGAAAAATAAGTATTTGGTCAATAACAAAAGTTGATCTCAATACTTTGTTATATACCCTTCGTTGGCAATGACAGAGGTCAAATGTTGTCTGTAAGTCTTCACAAGGTTTTCACACACTGTTGCTGGTATTTTGGCCCATTCCTCCATGCAGATCTCCTCTAAAGCAATGATGTTTGGGGGCTGTCACTGGGCAACACAGACTTTCAACTCCTTCCAGACATTTTCTGGATTTGGAGACTGGTTAGGCCACTCCAGGGGCCTCATGTACAAAGAATTGCGTGGATTTCCTACTGAAACAAGATGTACGCTCAAATCCAGAAAACGTTGGATGCACCAAAATATCCAGATGTATGAATCTGTGCGTACGCATGAATCCAAGCACATTTCCTTCGTACATTCCAATCAACGTGGAAATGAGCGCACATGTTGGAGTAGCCGACCCCTCCCTGTCCACGCCCACATTTAAATGTGCCAATCATATTTAAATGAACCCTGCACCCGAGATCCCGATCTCTGCATGATCAGGAAAAAAAGGACAATGAGCAAGGTAATGAAGAAAAATATTTTTTCTGAATGTGAAGTTGCTCAATGAACTGGAGGTGCTCAAGAAAATAATTTTTGGGCACGCTGTCCTCTGGTGTTAACAACTCGCGAAAGAGGAGTGACAGCGCGTGTGCGGCAGTCAATGCTGTGGAGTCGGAACAACGCACACACGCTAACGTAATAAAGAAGTGGTCAAACATTAAGGTGGATTTGAAGCGAAGGACAGCTGCCCACCGCCAAAGTGTGGCCAAAACAGGCGGAGGGCCTCATCCAGTTCGAGGAGAGAGTCGCTGCAATCATGGATGACACTACTCTCTCAGGGTTGCTGGGAGCACGTGGCTGATTGATCACCCCTTAAGGATAGTACCATGTATTTTTATAACTCATAAATGTGTTCATCCAGTAACCTACACTCAGCCCTGTGAGATAAAGGTTCATGCTTAAATGTATATATGGTATTTGTAATACATCTTTTGAATTCAAATAGAAACACATCAGCATATCAAAGAGGATATCAAAAACTTTGAGTCCTTGTTTGATGACTCAATTTATTATTTTAACACACAGGAGAGGACACGCACGCTGAAAAAATACTTCTTTTTTTTTCGGAGAAGAGGGGTAAATTATGTCATTTCAACACATTTTAATGAATTTTTTCTTTTTTCAGTGCATGTGCTGGAGTCACAAGAAGCGATTGAGAGGGCAATAGGCGGCATAAATGATCACCTTGATCAATTAATAGCTATCCTCACAAATGTCATTGATTCATTAATACACTGGTAAACAAGTGAATTCAGAGTCCTTGCTTCTTTTACATTGTTGAAATCAAATGTTGCCGGGCATGAATTGTTCATCAGTGCTAATTGTTCATGTGTCTCTGATGTGCAGATTTATGATAACAGTTTCCCAGCATCACCTCTAAGTGTCGCCAAAGCACCAAAAGCTGTAGAAACGTGCGTACGCCCGCCATGAAGTTGGCGTGAGGCACGTCACATTTCCACGCTCATTTCACTCTTGATACATCTGAACTTTGCCGTGGAAAAGGAACGTATGCCACGTTTTTGTGCGTACGCACCTTTTGTACACGAGGCCCCTGGACGTTGAAATGCTTCTTAGGAAGCCACTCCTTCGTTGCCCGGCCAGTGTGTTTGGGATCATTGTCATGCTGATCGACCCAGCCACGTTTCATCTTCAATGCCCTTGCTGACGGAAGGAGGTTTTCATTCAAAATCTCACACTACATGGCCCCATTCATTCTTTCCTTTACACGGATCAGTCGTCTTGGTCCCTTTGCAGAAGAACAGCCCCAAAATAGGATGTTTCCACCCCCATGCTTCACAGTAGCTATGATGTTCTTTGGATGCAACTCAGCGTTACATTTGGTGATATTCTACCTCTTAAGTAGGCCTACTATCATATATAAATTACAAATTGATATGAGCATTCTAATTTTCAAATATACGTCACGTCGGGAGACATTTCGCCATCAGAACATTTTCCAATCAACAATTGAATGATTAGATGAGAATGATGAAACTTTCATTCAATCTTTTGTGTCGGCTGAAATTAAAGGTTGTTGATCAAAAACATCCTCTCTGGTCAGGCCTATGGAGCGTTTTGGGACACATTTGTCCATAACTTCGTATTTTAGGCAAATTCTGGTTGCCGCTGTTGTACAGAAGCTTTGCTGCATAGCTTTGCTTGGTATCAGCTAAGCAAAACGTTTTAAATACAGGTCTTATATTGGATCTCAGCAGATTGACGTGTACCTAATGGATTTACCGTTGAATGTACAGTCCTAGGCACTAGATTTGTTGTTTTCGCGATGCTTTTTTGAACATAAACTGTATATGCATAACAACTCCAATGCCTAAGCACATTTGTGGTTTGTGGTTTTCATTTGTGGTTTCTGTTTGCTAGTTGTAGGCTACTTCCTGGTTCATGGAGGATAATCAGCCAGTGTTGGCATTAAGATTCTTGGCGTAAAGGGTTCCTTTGATGTTTTGGTTGGATTAATATATATATTGGTTTAGAGGGGGCTAGAAGATCGGTTTTCGGGGGACTAGGACTATCTAACTTCGCCAGACAGTACTACGAAATATTTTGGGGGGCTGCAGCACCCCTAAAATAGGCCTAGCGACACCACTGGTCACCATAATCATCACACACTGTCACTTCATGAGACTTTTGATAGCACTTCATCAAAGCATCGCCTTTCAGCTAGGCAGGTTTGACAGCTGTATTCTGATCAGTGTGATTACTTTTTGATGCCGCCCTTCCCCCGACTGTGGGTGTGTCTGTCTGTCTGTGATTTCTGTGTGTGCCCTGACTGCCTGGAGATATCATTTAGCC
Source organism: Phycodurus eques (assembly GCF_024500275.1). Lineage (NCBI taxonomy): Eukaryota > Metazoa > Chordata > Actinopteri > Syngnathiformes > Syngnathidae > Phycodurus > Phycodurus eques. The sequence continues at coordinate 8,469,586 of NC_084532.1, read as the reverse complement.
TAGGTTTGAAAAGTCCTCCAGGTTGCTGTTGGGGGAGCTGACTATACCACAATAATAAATTTGCAGCAGGTAGCAGAGAATAGCGAGTGGCATGCAAATCCATCTTTGTGTCCCTCTGGGGCCTCAGCATTCGTGGTTGGAGAAAATGAAGCCATGTCCCTCTAAACACGGTCTCTCTTTTTCTCCTGGGCCTAATGTTCATTTCAGTGGAGTGAGCAAAATAGGGTGTTGACCGATCTCTTTTCTCCAGCCATGTAGATATACCTAGGTTTGTTGGAGAGATGGATATGTGAGAGGATAGACTCACACTGCCTGTCTGACTCTGGCCCTCTTGATTCATTATGACAGGGCATTTTTTTTCTTAGCCCGGGCTTCATATTCATACCTTACCAGGACAAAGAGTGCAGAAACTGAATTTTCTCTGGGTGAACACATTACATTTATTATAATGTGGCACCTTTTCATTACCCCTCCTCATAGAGGCAGGTAATTATTATTAGCCTCATGTTTTTGACAGGTCTGGTTAACATGCTGTTATTCAATATTCACGTTAAGTAAGACTGACAAACGTAAAGCCCCACTTGTCTTGAAACTAGAGTGTACTCACCAGTCACAAAATTAAGTGATCCACACACTCTAATGAGATTCAATGCAAGAACGGTATCAAAAATCTCAAGATAATATTGCTCAGTCTATACGGTATATTGACACTGTCAGAGAGATTGTAAATTAACAATATGTACAGTATGCTCTTGTCTGCGATTGGCTGGCCGCCAGTCCAAGGTGTAACGTGCCTCTCACCCAAAGTCATCCATGCCCCTAGTGAAGATAAGCAGTATAGAAAATGGATGTACACTACAGTAGATGTAGTGTGCAGTGTTGTATTACTTGCAGATTTCAGAGCAGTAGATGAATACAATGGTCGATGGCGGAGTAATTCAATTATTGTGTGGTAGTGCAGGACCAGTTTTATAGCCTGTCCTTAGCTCTATGAGCACACCCACAGCTAAATGAACATGACAGGCAATGGTCATCTCCCCAGTTGTTACAAGATAGCTGTTAGGCTGGTAAGCCGTAGTAATGATAGGAACCAGACCCTGCTTCCCAGACTATTTACGAGGCATAGAACATTTGAATTTGGTTCATAGAATTTTTTATTTTGACAAATGTAGCAATGCTTATCAGTCAATGAAAACTCTGGCACTATTATTGAGCACAAAACCAAAACCATGGTTGTAAAATTGTATAACAATCTCACACGGAAAATTTACTTCAATGTGCTTGTGCTTTTATGTGGAAGATCATTATTCAGAAAAATAATTCTATACCCATTTATAATCATTATCTCCACCAATGCAGATATATATTCTTTTAAGCATTGGCTGTTTATTTGTGTGTAAACCACCATCTGCATATTTCAACCTAGGATCGGATGTTCTTGCTATGTCAAATGTAGGGGCAAGCCACACGTTGACAATGTTTACAAATAATTTCATGTCAACAAAAATATGATGCAACAATTTCTAAATGCCAATACAATTAAATTACTGTCAAATTGTATCCAGTTTGAACAAAACTGTGTGTGTAAAATAAGCTATGATGTAAAATATCATCAACAGCGAAACTGTTCCAGCAGAAAAGGCATACTGATCCACCATTCTGCATGGCCACGCATCTGAACAGATCAGGTTAATTAAAAAAAAAAAAAAAAAGTTTAAGCCTTACTTAGGTTTGTTCGCTCTCTTTCATTTCATAGTCTGCAATCATTAATAGAAAATAGTTGGCCCAACGAGCAAAGAAATTGATCACTTGTGATACATGACCGTATTGTGATAAGGAAGTTGAATCGTCATATGGAATTTGACAAAGCCAACACTTCCTTCAGGCACACTTAAAACAAATACTGTATGTGAATAATTTTCGTCTCACCCTAGTCTTCAAAGGCAATGTTTTTATGAAATCGCCTTTGTCTGTATGACAGAAAGTCATTTAAAAAGAGAATTTGTGCATGCACAGTGGAAGATTATGAAACTAATCCACAATTTACAGGTGGAAGGATCTTCTCTGGTGTTGGTCAAACGAGGTAAACTCTATTGATCCTGATGTAGTCGCATTTTTGTCAGCAGACGGCATTTCACGTTGTGTTTGGGTACCTTTTTGATAGCCCCTGACAGCTTCTGCTGAGCACTGTCAAAGACTATTTGACAGAGTGGACCAAGGTGGGAGTGGATGAGTAGACAGAGAGGCAGAGGAGGAGGAAGAGGAGGAGGGATGGAGGGAAACAAAAGCTGTTCAGCTCAGCGCCGGCTGGTGGCAATCGCCTCAGCCTTGGAATCAATTCTCTCTGTTTACAGACCATTTCACAGCCCTTTACCTGTAACATCACTTGTGTCAGTCCCATTAAAACCTCCAGATATATAATGGTTGAATTAACATAATGGCTAAAGCAAAGCCCTTGGACTGCGAACATACAGGAAATGTCAACATGTTCTCTTCACTAAGCCAATTAAAGGCTATTAAAAGTCCTGCTTGGCTTTAAACCTCATCAAAGTTAAAGACAATTCCAAACAGCAACCTTCCAGCCTCCTTTTCACTACTGGGACAGATGGTCCATGCAACCTGAAATGTTAGTAAACAGTCATCTAGCTTTGACTTCTGCTGGTTCATCTTCAGTCCACTGGAGTATTCAACCTTGAAACTTCATTGCTGTCTTGGCTTTAAAATCATTTACTATTTATTATGTCCCAGAGTGCTTCTCATTATTAATTCATCAATCTGGACGTGAATAGGTGATGAGGAGACTCATATAAATACAAAAATGTGGCTCTTGTCACTGGAGACAAAAAGAAAATCAATCAAATAATGTTTTTGTATATTAAAATCATGACATGCACACAAAAAGATAGACGAAAAAACTAGGCAGGCATTTACAGATCATTAAATATAACATGTGCTTACCATGTGCTTAAAATGGTAATGAATTCCTTCCAGTGCATATATAGTGATTCAAACGATTTCCTCAAGTTCACCGAAAGAGACTGCTGGTTATTTTACATGCACGAAAATCCCTGCTTAATTACAAAAACACATGGCTTTTTTTTTTTTTTTTTAAATTACCATTCAATAATAAATTTGCTTCAGCGGAAATAAATAAATAAATTATATATAATTTATTTATTTATTTCCGCTGAAGCAATTTATTTATTTTGCATAGTCTGTTGGAAGAGCTCCGCTGAAGCAAATTTATTATTATATATATATATATATATATATATATAAGTATAGGGAATCATAATTTATTAATGATTTTTTTTAAAAACAGATGTATTTAATCAATACTAAATCTTAAAGTTGTGATTAATTAGGATTTTACCAATCAATTCTCAATGGGAGCGTACAGTGTTTTTGTTAAGTAAAGGCCTTGAACACGTTACAAAACTGCACAGTCAAGCAAGGCCAAGCAACAACTAACTGGTCAGGACCACCTATCATCCTTTTGTGCCCTTCAAACACAACAAGGCGGTTATACACTGAAGGTCTCGTCATGAAAATGTCCCTAAATTACAATAAACTATGTGGGCTTATTAACAAAAAAAAAAAAAGCTCACCTTGCTCAGGATATGAAAATTATAAAGCATACAGTATTAGTGCTGCCACAGCAACACTGGGAAATTGTATTATTATTATTCACATTGTCCAAATATTGAAAGGCATACTTTTGATAGATTTCATTTTTGACACTAACATAAATCACTGAAAATGATGTTTAAGTCTTCATACGATCACATTCATTGCCAACATTGTGTGCAACACAAACATGGGCTTTGCCTTCACAAATAGAACAGGAATTACATCCAGCTACTGTATTTTCTTCTCGCACTTGTCCATATTAGGGTTGCAGGTGAGCTGGAGCCTATCCGAGATGGCTTTGGGTACACCGTACACCCTGGAATGGCTGCCAGTAAATTGCAGGGCACAACTTTATTTACATAACGATGGCACACACCACCATTCATATGCACATTTCCTACGGCCAATTTAGGGGGCTCAATGAACCTAATATGCATGTCTTGGTAATGTGGAAGGAAGCCTTATTAAATAAAAACGAAAAAAACATGCAAACTCATGTAGAAAATGCAAAAGCCACACCAGTCACCCTGACATCACTGCCCATGTACAAACCACGTGAATTGGTCCACTTAAATACAAGTATACAAATTAACACAAAAGTAATAAATGCTAACCTAAATGCTGACACAAACATTATAGGCTGTTGGCTGTTGGCTGTTAGGCAGCAGTGCCTGGCAGCCCTGGCAGCCCAATTCCAAATCCTTGTATGTCTTTTAATTAGGGCCCGAGCAGCAACGCTGCAAGGAATCTATTGTAATCGTTAAGAATTATTATTCATATTCTTTTGATAAACACACTGTAGTACACACCTAGTATTGCTTATAGTCTGGACTCAATTCAGTCTATTAATTCACTGAAAAAACAGTTCTTTGTCATCATTTGATTACTTAATAAGGTTTCCCCTGAATCTTAATTCTTCATATTTCCAAGATATTATGGATAATTCTATGCTACCAACTTTACGGGAACAGATCATTTTCCATTCAAGCATGACTGTGTCTCAAAGCAAGGTACATAATGGCATGATAGGATAAGTATTTTGGGGGAAAACTTGAGATCTCTGACTTAACCCTGTAAAATACAGTATATTTTGGAAGAATTAGAACAAAGATTGCTAAACACATTGCAAAATTCGGTAGAATTCGTCAATTTCTAGTTTTGATACAATTTTGTGACGGTATGGCCCTTGACGCCAAACCTCGTCCCACCTTGGTCATGGGAACCAGCAGGCCTCAGCTCTCGCCTGCATCAGGTTGCCGACTGATGTCTGCTGGCATGGTGCGGCTCAGCTCGACTCTGCAGTCAACCAGCAATGATAAGTCACTGCCGCCAGCCAGTATTGATTGGGAGAGGAGTGGGCTGGGGGGTTCTTTAAGCTTATTCAAAGGCAAGGAGGGAAGTGAGTGATTGTGTTTTACAGAGAACATTATCAGTCCACTCAGCGCAGCAGGACCGACAGAATTTGCTCGCCCAAGAAATGGAGACGACCGCCTGGGCTGGCAAGTATATCACTTGACTCACTGAAGCCTTAAGTCCAATTTGAAAGCCAAATTGGAAGATCTGGAACAAATGGACAGAACAGAAATTGTAACACTTTGCCTGCATGGTTATTTTTCTTCTTTGGGGATGACTCGTCTGTACACTACTGTATTAACACCTTTTTATTTGCTGAATTGTACACAGACTCGATGGCATGTTTAGTTTTTTTTTAAAATAGAAACAAAACATGAATACAGAAGGATTGTCCTGGTTGACTGTCAAAGTGACATCACGATATTACAGTTGGTGGTTGCATCTATCCCTAATGGGAATTGACACTTTAACTTACTTTTTTACAAAGAGCCTTTATAGTGGAGCACGTGCCTTTCTTAAGCTTTTGCCGGTTCAGTTTGAATGTGCATCAGGTCTCCTGCTGAATATCGTAATATCATCTACAATAGAATATGATCTTGCCTCTTAGAACAAAAACAATTTTGCACAGTTTTGGTTGATTTCCTGGCAATCTCTACTGATTGTTTTTTGCCTAAATAAAGCCTGTATTCATCTCAGGTAATCAGGTGAGAATTCCAGGTTCTAATAGACTCACACAAACACCCTTCTCAGCCAGGTGCAATCTGAGGCCACTGCAATTTAACAAGGAATTAAACATTTTTCAGTGCTGCTGCCAGCCAGCACTTTAATTGATTGATGTTTAAAGTTTGGCAAATAAAAGCCTGGTTCGTCACGTTATTCCAGGCCCTGCTGGACTTCAACATAAAAGGATTAGACGTGGCAGCTCTGATTTTGAGCTTCAGCCAACGCTGTCATCTTAACCCATCTTGAATGTGTGAGCAGTGTGTGCGGGTCTACCACTTCTCATGGAGAGCGGCAGCTGAAAGACACATGTAGTCGAAATAAGGGAATCAATAGAACATTTAATACACAATTACGAGAACAGCTGTAGGCCTGTCAGACGCCCATCTGTAAACAGATCGGCTGAGCGAGGGAGAGCCTTGTTACAGCTCTGAGGGTATCACTTCAGGATGTGCAAACCCCACGCACACAGCCCTTTGGCCAATCTACCTCCATTTTCTACACTCCCTCCTCCTTCAACTCCAAGATGGGAGCGCCAGGCCAGAATGAACCAAGCAGACCTCCATCTACTACCATCTCTCACCTCACATTAGCAGGAGAGCCCACTTAACATATGGAAATGGCTGGAAAAATGGATTAAAAATGTGACAATTCATGGCATTCATTTCATTAAAATGCCTGCCGGAAGTTAGGCAGTTTTTTTTTTTTCTGTTGTGTTATATTTGTTCTGTGTGTGTGGGCGGCCTAGCCCAGTGTTTATTGCTCAAATGAATATGTACCGGTAAGTGTATTCATTAGCATCCCATACATTCAATTCCACCTCACTCATCACAGTGGATCGGAGGGAACTTTTAACTTCCAATGCAATGGGAGCAGCCCGTCAGCAGAAATTCCTACCTCACTTCCTCCATGTGACTTTGTACGCATCCATGATGCATAAAGAGATATTTTCGTTGAACACACTGACAAATGAACGTCAACCACTGTCGCCTCTCCTGATTTGCCTGTCTGTGAAAGTGGCGACCTTATGTGCCAGTCACAACGAAAAATAGTCAACATTAAGCGTACATTGATAGAGGTGTTGGATAGATAGTTTCAGCCTTGGTGTGTAGACCAGCAAGCTATGACTGAGAGCTATTATGGTTATCTAAGCACAGGAATCAGAGAGAACAATATCAGGGGATTGGAAAAGTCTGATAATTGACCTTGTGCAGCCTCCCTGTCACTCTTTATTAAAACTTCATTTAAAGAAGAACAACCCGGGTGGCTGCTGCTGAAGACTCTTTATCTCTCCTTCTTTCCTCTATCATAATGGATTACACAGGGATCCATTACATATTCAGCGCAAGAAAGAAGTAGGGCCCAAGACCTGCTTAAAAATATATTTTTAGTACTGAAAATTAATGCGTTCACACAAGCCACTGAATCATTTTAAATGTTCTTTTTTAGTATATTAGGTATATGTGTTGAAAAGACCTATATTTCAATGAGGCTGTGTGCCCAGTAGTGTGAGAGTAATGGCCTATTTAATTTATTCATGGCTTTAGTTGTTTCTTTACAGCTTTTCTTTCTTCTGGATGTTACAGTTTTGTAAACTTAACCCTAACCCTGTGCATTATTTATGTGGAAAACAAGATCTTCATCTTCAAACTTTCACTAATAATTCAGAAAAAAAACAAACAAAAAAAACAACAAAATCTACGAGTCCAAAGATACAACTTGATAAATCTGCATGTAGCCTGTTATGCGGTGACACAAATTTAACCCAATACCCGCATACTGTATATTTAAAGATGATATCATTCTGTTGTTTTTAATTGTGGGTGAAACAAACAGGAGAAAGTAAGAATAAAGATGACGATACTAAAGAAGAAGAACAGACAATTCAGCAAAGACCGAAACCATACTCAGTCTAATATGTGCTCATGTTACTGTTATAAATACATCGAAAGTCCAATTCTATGGAACTGCAGAAAACATAAAATAGCATACATTATTTTAAAATTAAGGCTTTCCTACATTGAACAAAATATGATTACATTTTACAGATTTAATTTGATACACTGTTTACCATTCGATTGTGGAAGTATACCTAATAATGTGTACCATGGACAATTGTTATTGTGCCTTTGGTTTTTTAAAACATAAAGTGATGTATTGTATGTATTGTATCATCGTTTGTTTCATTTCTTAATGAAAGTGCTGATTAAGTTGATCCAGTGAGGCAATTACAGACAGATCCCTTTTAATTACTGTGTTGCTGTTTTTTGCAACTGGATGACAATGGTGCACAGGGCCTGCTTGAGTTGGAAAGGAAGATGAGATTTCGAACATATCGGTGGTGTCGGGCAGAATACTTGCATCTCCAAAAGAATCACTTTTCAGGACAACAACAACAAAAAAACCGACAATTTTGTTGAGGCCTTAAGATTGCTTTTTACAAGAGAGAGAGCCATTTTCAACACTTTAGATTGGTCAATAATTTGAAAAAGAAGACACTCACATGGGGAGTGACCAAAGGTATCAATTTATGAAAAATATGAAATTGACCAAATTTGGTTTCTGCCTGACAGTGACGATATGCAATTTTTTTTTTCTTTAAGTTCATTGTAAGCCTTCCTCTACATCACACACTCAGACCAGAGGGCACGTTTGACAGGTGATATGTAAGTGGCGTATGATACAACCCCCCCCCAAATCCATAGCACATCCTGCACACAAAGACAGAGTGACATGCTCCCAACCTCCCTCCTTTCATTCACAGACACACACACACACACACACACACACAGACAAAACTTGCCACCTTGGTCAACACAGGCGTGCAATAAGAAACAAGTCGACAGTTACACAGCAGGCAATATCCCTGCCTTCAGCCGATGTGCTCGTTTCGGAAGCATCTGCTTAGTAAAAGCTGACAGAGGGCTGGCCACGCCTCAGAAGGTAGGAGAACGAGCAATTTCAAAGTACCTCCACATCACCTCTGAGATGCTCACACTATTACCCATCCCCCCACGCACTCACACACGCACGTGTACGCACACACACACACACACACACACACACACACACATGCTCATTGGTTTACTTGTCACCTCTTTGAATGGAAATTGAAATAGGGATACACATCTGTTATCTAAATGTTAACTCCAGTGGCCTTCTTGTTGTCACAGCCTGTAAGGTTAGCCAACACAAGGAGAGGAGCTTTGGCCCTGTGCCATGGTGCCTTTTCTTGAGTAACAGACAAATAACGTGATGCAAACCTATTTCGGCATTGCTGTTTTCAGATAGTGACTTTATTGGAAAAGTCCAATGTAAAATCACATGACTCGATAGCCACATATTCCAAGGTATTTTGTGATTATCGATAGTGTGTAGATTGCAGGTGTAGTATGTGATATCACTAAGATATTAACATAAGAGGGGGAAAAAAGAACAAAATTAGAACTTTAAAAAAAAACACAAGAACACTGAGAGGAAAGAGCTTGGCTAAGATGTAAAATGTAAACTTGTGTTTGAGGGATTGGTAACATCTAGGACCTTACATTAAAATAAATAAATAAAAGTTAAAATTCAACAAAACTGCAACAAATTACAATCTGAGATAAGATTTGACAGGGTTCTAAATCAATTAAAACATGAAATGTCGATTTCCATGTCAAATTAAATTGTTGCCAAATCTGCCAAATAGAAATTATTTGGTGGAATGTTGATATTTTTAATTACTTCATAAATGTGCGGACTGTCACAAAACCTTTTAGAAAAAGATATACTTGTAAAAATAAATAAATCAATAAAAACCTTCTGATTATTTTACAAAATTGGAAACATGAACTTAAACAAAACAAAACAAAATAACACCCATGGAAATGGAACCAATTTTCTTTGGTACAATGTCAAGATTTCAGAGGATAGAGCTACAGTATTAACTTCACATACAGCTTTCCGGAGGCTTCTATTAGCAAATAAATGACATCAGTTCAACTTATAAAGTGACATACTCATAGAGCACCCACCCATCGGCGCATTAAGATGTCAAGTCACTTAACAATGACTAGTACATGATTGAAAAATAACATAATCCAGGTTTATGATGACTTCATCACAAGTGAAACAATATCAATCAATTCAACATTGTTTGACTAGATTTTAATTCATGCTTGTTGATTTAAATTGGTTTAATTTCACATTGATAGTATCCAAAGATCAGTGTGACTGACAGTAAGAGAATGGTGCATGTATTTATTAATGATTTGAAAAAAGCAAAAGAATGTGACCTTGTGTGTGTGCGCTCTTAGTCATGTTCACACAGTAGAACACATTTCAATGTGCTTGTCCTGCATGTTACTGAATAGTCACAGCATGAGGACATTTGTCTGGCTTCCCCCCAGAACAGTTTTGTGTGGCATGCAATGCCTCAGCACTTCTCCTGAACCTCCCGTGAGCAGCAGGGCGCAAGGGGCCGGAAAGGCGACGGCCGGAGACAAGTGGGCAGTTGCGTGGCCAGATTTGAGACTGTGAATGCAGTCTGATACACTACAGTCGGTATTTACGCTCTAAGGGCTCCAGGTTCCGGGTGCCGGATATATTTAGCGGCCTAGAGATATCACGCTGAGCTGAGATTTCAAAGTGAAGTACCTGTTTCAAGATGCATGGCATTCCACAAGGGTGGGCAAGAGCTACTGAGTATAAATCTAATACCCATGCACCTGGTGTGAAGACGGAGAGAGAGTGTGACACCTTTTGATTTAGAATCACTTACACACAACCAATCCATACTTGTGTAAACTACACACTCCATATAAATCCACACGCTACTTATGAATGGAAGAGATCAGACATCACTTTCAGCCCCTGAAACATGCACATAGACTACAAGTGTAATGTTTTCTTATTCTTCTGGATGTACAAAATCTCTTCCAACACGAGCTTATCTTGGCTTCACATTCAGTTCAGTTCAAGGAAAGTACATACACTTTTAGTTACAAAATCCGAAGTCGTGAATTTTGATAAAATTGCAGAGTTCAAGGGTATCCTATTATAGAGCAACTGGACATTGAATGTTGTGTATCATCATCACTCTACTTTTAAGAGGCTTCTCACGCTATTTCGACTGAAGATTATTAACCAATTATCTGTGATTGGAATAGTTATAAGCACATGCAGACATTTTTGGGGGCAGATGCTCAAGCCAAAAAAGGGCACCCATTGCCAACATTATTCATAAAATTAAGAACAAAAACAGTAGTCTGTCGATTATGTATCCATCCATTTACCATACCGCTTATCCTCACTAGGATCGCGGGTGTGCTGGCACCTATCTCAGCTGACTCTGGGCGAGAGGCAGGGTACACCCTGAACTGGTTGCCAGCCAATCGCAGGGCACATATAGACAAACAATCATTCACACTCACATTCACACCTAAGGGCAATTTAGAGTCTTCATTCAATCAACCTACCACGCATGTTTTTGGAACGTGGGAGGAAACTGGACTACGCGGGGAAAACCCATGCAGGCAGAGGAAGAACATGCAAACTCTGCAAAGACGAGGCCAGATTTGAACCCGGGTTCTCAGAACTGTGCGTCAGATGTGCTAACTAGTCACCCACCGTGCCGCCCAAATATTATGTATTTATTTCTGTTAACACAATAAACACAGTCAATTAACAAAAGAGGTGAAGGGAAGCTACAGTGGATATAAAAAGTCTACACACCCCTTTTCAAATGGCAGGTTTTTGTGATATACAAAAATGAGACCAATCAAATCATTTCAAAACATTAACCTATAACCTGTACAACACTGAAAAACAAACAATATTTTCGAGGGGAAAGAAAAAAAAACAACTGAGATAACGTGGTTACACATGTCCTCTTATAAATGGCGGTGAGGCTGTGTTCAGAATTCAAATTGTCAAACTCATGTTAAACTGGAGTCACTACACAACTACCACCTTTTAAGGTGCCTCTGATTAACCCCAAATAATTCTCAGCTGTTCTAATAGGGTTGTCCTGATGTTTTTGTAGACGCATCTTACGAGACAAGCCATGGTCCGCAGAGAGCCTCCGCAGCATCAGAGGGGTTTCACTGTTAAGGTATTATTCAGAAGAAGGGGACAAAAAAAATCTCCAAAGCATCAATGTCAGATAACACAACATATGTATGATTCTCCCACATACTCAAATATCAAATCACTATGGTGGAATTGATGACACAGAGGGTATTTTTGTTTTTTTAAATGTTGATGAATTCATTAAAAATGGACTCCAGCACAAAGGGCTCTTTTTTTCCCCTCCAGGGCAAAAGAGCAACTGCTTGAGGACCACTTGGAATCTATGTGTGCACTTGCCTGCTTATAATTGTGTGAATACTGAGCATCAACCATTCCACGAACAATTCCATTTATCACACTATAAATAATATTGCGTTGTGTATCAAAAGTATTTGTGTTGTTTTCAGGTCTTATTTTGCTACTCATTTTTATCATCTATAATAGTTCTGCAAGAAGATCAAGGACGGGATTATGGACAGAAAATCGATGAGGTGCATGGCAATGACGTCATGGCTTGACTAATAACATGATCAAATCAGAATGCTCTGATGTTTTCTCAGTCCCTCGGGGGCATATTTGCATACGGTTGCTGTGATATGCTTTTAAGTGGCAGAAAAACATTAAACATTTTGTCACAGTGAAAAATGTTGGCTAGTGACCAGTTCAGGGTGTACCTGCCTCTCGCCTGAAGTCAGCTGAGATACTGTAGGTGCCAGCCCACCTACGAGCCTAGTGAAGGATAAGCGCTTCAGAAAAATGGATGGATGGATTTAAATTAAGGCATGTGGTTAGCACTGCACTGTAAGAAGGCTTCACGTTGGGGTCTGATGGCAAATCTCAACTGGGTAGTATGCTTATTCTGAAAGTGCTTGTGTGGTACCCTGGCTTTCCACCCACATACCAAAAACACGGAAACATATTCAGTTAATTGGAGACTAATTTCCTGTAGTTGTGAATGATTGTCTGTTCAATGTGTCAGTCCAGTGATTGACCGGTGATCATTCCAGGGTGTACTTCAGGTTGCTCCCACAACAGATTGGGATACACAGAGCGATCCTGAACAGAATAAGTTGCATCGGAAATTGCCGGCAAACATGTAATAAATGCATTCATAATTTGGGAAATTTCTGCAGTATTTCAAGATGTCAAAATTACTTTCTATCTCATGTCTCTGACCACAACATTGATGTTTTTTGGGATTAAATAAAAAAGGCCTTTCTCAATCCTCTACAGACTGATTGCCACAAGTTTTTTTCACTTGTTAAAAGCAAAAGGTTTATTAGATGTCTCTTCCTTTGAGCACAGACTACCTATCTATCGGTTGCACACAGAAATGACTATCCCGGACTTCCTACTTGGGAGGAATTTCCTTGGCTGCAGATAAGATTTTCAGGAATCTGCAATGTCAATGACATGTTAGGCAGCTGCCTTGAATAGCATGATCTGTGTGTGCGTATGCGAGGGATGGGATGCTTTGTAAAGCCATATTCCATTTCCCCTGGGCGTGTGACTCATTAATCAAATATTCATACATGGCCTGTAAATACATGGAGAACACAGTCGACCCTCACAGTGTTCTGTGCCCCCCAGCACAAGCGCTCTTTCATGTTTCTGTCAAAAATCCCATAATGTCCCATTCCCTCCTGACACCGCCCTCCATTCAACCCGTGCTCTTTGTGTCTATCTGCAAAAGCTCAAGAATGTTGCCGGTCTTTTGCTCCTGCATACTTGATGTTCTGGCTCGGTCCACACAGCCGGCTGGTCATCGGCTAAAAACAACCAAGGAGGAAACACATAGATCAGACAGGCGATCTAAATGATGCCTTTATGTGCTCTGCAATTGCTTCTCTGTGGTAAGGAGGAGAACAGATGAAGGATTCTACTTTTCATCAATCCTCACCCTTGGCCTGGCGTTCCCGCAGAAGGGGCATTTCCCGCCTTTAAAAAGCACGCCTCATCATAATACAAGAATTTGTATTGTACAGCAAAACAGTCTGGCATAGCTCAATCTGAGAGGGCATCAGACATATTCGCCATAGTAACAGAACACAAGGATATTTTCTTTTCCTCCAAAACAGAACACAGTTGCCGTCAGTGTCACTGGGTCACATATTTTCTGGTGCCTGGTTAATGGCCTGGAGAGATGGTTAGCACATACGATTAGTTTTAATCTACTGCGTTTGACTTGCTGTGAAAAAGATTGAATGCACCGTAGCAAACTGAGTAAGTTTGCAAGCAATGAAAATGAAGTAAACTATGTTTATTCAAGCAGAGTTTCTCCAGGTTTTCACATGGACATGGTAGCAAGCTTATGGTACTGTAGTTTAAAACATTTGACATTCCAGCAAGTATTGCTAATTAATTTTTTGCAATGATTACTTTGTAAGTATTGCTGGCAATACTTGTTAACAGATATGAAGTAGTTGCAATCAAGAAAGGGATGCAATAGGTTTGTTCACTATATATGAGAATTAGTGTACATGGTTAAGTTAGTGTGGCATACTTAAAAATGACTGAAGGTGTTTTTTTTGTTTTTTTTTAGCAGAGCCGTTTGTGCTTTTATTTACAGCATGCACTGAAAGAGCAGTATTGTTATTTTTTTCAAAAACAATAACAAAATGTTTCAAATGTATATACATATGCAAACAATCTCTAGTATCATCTTTTGATACTTCAGCTGCAGTACAAGGTATTTTTAAACTTTAGATTCACACTTTTTTTTTAACAATGAATGATTGGTGAGTTATAACACATAGCACTTGACAAACTCTAAACACTAGTCACTTTCACTGAAAAAAATATTTATTCAAAATTTTTATTCAAAAAAAAATAAATTTTGAATAAAAATATTTATTAAACATTTCTAAATTAATATTGTTTAATACAAATCTAAACCATGCAAATGCAAAACAGCATATAAGAAAGCTCCAGTGTAACACGATAGAAAAAGTAAAGGATTGCCCCCCCCAAATATGGTAAATTGTTTTCTTGTGGCTGAAAATGTGCATCATATTAGCTGAGATGCTTTTGGAGAGGGCTTGGAAATGTTAATTGGCATAACTCAAGCCTATTTAATCATATTCCTTTCAGTCCAATACAAATCATGACAAACACAAGTTGTATAAATACTGCAGGGACTGAAACTTAATTTTCTTTATTTTACAAGCTGGTGTAACTGTGAAGGTACTGAACTATAGTTATTCTATCATAACACCGAAATGTCTGCTGGCAAAAATAAAATAATATAACAAGTGTGCACTTCAACCATCTTCCTCTTCTGCAGTTTAGTTTAAAAATAGGTCAGATAATTCAGTAGAGCTCTAAAAATGTCCTGTGACAAACCAAAGTATTTTAGCAAACTTATACTGTTGAAATCCAGCTGTTCACCAATCGGTGAAAAGAAAGTGTTTTCAGGGACATCCAGTTTTAAAAGGTTTAATGTCATCTGTCTAAACCAAGGCTTGAGGGCAAGTTCCATGTTCACTGATATAAACTGTTCTGTCAAAGAAGCACAAAGTCCCCAGCAGTGGTGATTGTCCTCCTTGGGTCACGGATGAAGGGCCATTCTCTCTTTTCTAGGGTCGACAGGTCGTAATCTCTACCATGACCTTGCACAATAGTGAACGCTGGGTATTTGTCGCTTGCTGATGGCTGCAGAACCTGAAACCACAACAGGTCAATGTTTCCAAGGTGTTCATGTTACAAAATACTGCACACTTTCTTCCCAACTGGAAAGAAAAAAATTATCTCGCTATCCTTGTGAAGTTACTTTAGGTGGCTTATAATGCAATTTTGATTATTCTGACGTTTATTTACCCAGACATGGAAACTTTTTTTTTTTTTTAATATATAGAGAGTGAACATCAAATAAAGGGATGGAGGATTCTTTTGGAGCTCCCGACTTTCTTAACCGACAGGATCGGACAGGACAAGATACATGGCTCAATGCTGACACCTAGTGGCTAACTTGAGAATGACTGTGAATGGGTAAACCATTCATATTTAGGAATGACAATATAATAATTTTGAAATAGTTGAATGGCTTCTCACCTGAGACAGCTCTTGGGTGATTTTCTCATAGTCTTGGACACTTCTGGAGTAAAATCCAATGGTGCAGCTTGGATCCATCCTAGTGAAAGGCATCTTCTTTGGTGAGGGGCAGTGATAGGACTAGACAAAAGAAGACAGAGTACATCTTTCAAATATTCCTCAAGCTGCAGGACCAAATATATGCGATGAAATCCTATTTATCTGCTGTCACGGTGTCAACACATTTACAGCACAACACTGTTGTGTTGTGTACTGTATAAAAAAAAACCGCATGAAACTAAGTTTGTATATTGAGATGTGTGCCAATCTTGTAAGCATTTGTCCTGTTGCTGTGTTTGCTTCACATATGTGAGTAGCATGTAATCTCAACATGAAGCACATATTTAAAATCTAATCAGATCCAACATAAAAGCAGGATCAAAATAGTTCCTTAGCTAATAATGCATCATTTTGACTTCAATCAATTTTAATTTAACAGGGTCTTTAATAGTTTACCCCTCTCATAAAGTTTCAAATATATCCATCCATCCATCTTCTGTACTGCTTATCCTCATTACGGTCGTGGGTGTGCTGGAGCCTCTCCCAGCTGACTTTGGGCAAGAAGTGGGGTGCACCCTCGACTGGTTGCCAATCACAGGGCACAAAACCATCCACATTTACATTCACAGCTACGGATAATTTTGAGTCTCCAGATATCTAAAAAGCATGTCTTTGGAATGTGGAAAAAAAAAAACGAGAGTACCTCGGGACAGATTTGAACAAACCTCAGAAATGTTTGGCAGATGTGCTAACCACTGCGCTATCCTTAAAAATATTACGAGCATTTTCTTCATGTACTTTAGAAACACCCAATGGATAATTAGGTAAAATTTAGGTTGTAGTAAAAATAATACTAATAATGAGAAAAAGAAGTTGATAAAGTATACAAAATTAGCAATTAGTTTCAGAATGTTTTCAATAAAACAAGTGTATCTAATGAAGTAGCTAGTGTGTGTAAATTAGCAGATGTACTGTAATTGAGTGATGGTCTGCTTTAAGATTCATACCATTAAGTACTAACAGGAATGATTACATTCAAATCATTCCCATTACTAGGCTTCTATTCAGCTCCTTAGTGTAGTTTCCCATTACCTGGAGAGGGAAATCGCTGGTGCTGACATCCACAAAAGACTGACAGTAATGAGGGTCCATGTAAATCAAGCTGTCATCTGCAAGGACAAAACATAAGACAAGTTATTTAAAAACATTGGATCATTACAAAAAAGCCCCTCCCACCAATTTCTATGGAGGGTCGCTCAAAGTCACCTGCATGCTGTTCTGTTGAATCGAATATGCTTCCCACAAAGTTACTGCTTTTTAATATCTACCACTGGGGGATAAAATTCTGCATAATCAAATGAGTTTCTACAAGCATATTCTTAACACCCACAAAAAAGCTTTTCATTTAATTTTGAGCATGTGTTGGGGGGGGGGGTCTGCTGGCGTGAGGATTACTTTTAAAAACATGCAATTATATGCGACCATTTGCATATGATGAATGCAGAGGTGAACTGTGCCTTGGCAGAAAGAATGTATTGCTTGTCATTTAGACATCATTCAACACTGTATATCACATTGCGAAAATGTAAATGCGTAAATATTGACTGCCAAGATGTACAACTGAAGGTTCCTCCCAGCTCCTGAAGGTGATGAAGAGTGGCTCACTTTGGGGTCTGGAAGAAATTTAATGCATGCCTCCTATGGAAATCAATTACTTCCCACAACTTGGGAGGTTTACTTGTGATAAATGGCTGAGGCTTTGATGGGTCAGAGGGAATAAAGGAAGCCCTGCTTCACTTGCTTCCTCTCTGCATATTCCATGTGCAAACAGGAATATATTAACTTGCTTTATAGTCTCATATAAGAAAAGGTATAATATGCAAAACAACCTGCTATTCATACCAACCTCTCTCTCTCTCGCTCAGTTTTTCTTTTACATTGAGCAAACGCTCACCTTGAAATCCTACAAAGTAGCAGGCTTGCTTGGGCTCCCCTCCAATGATGCCAATGCAGTACTCCAGACTTAGTATTCTCTATGTAATGAAGAAAACACAGGTATAACAAAAGTTTTTTTTTTCCTTATCATCATCCTTTATTGACAAAACAACTACTATAGAATTGATTAATAGTTATTCGAGCTTCATTTTACTCCTGCATGCACTGGCCTCTCTTCCCCGATATTATGGGCATTCATGACCTAAAATGAAACCCCAATCTACAATATGTACATGTATGTATAGCTCACCTTTGCAAAGTTAAAATACTCGGGGTTGATCTTTTCCCCTCCCAGTCGTACAGGGATTAGAATGATAACAGCTTGACTGTCTGGCAGGGTGAACGCAGATGCTGATTGTTCTTTTTGGTGAGGGGGCAGGTCATCTGCTTTACCAGCCGACGGCCACCCAGCTTTGGGTGCCCTGTGGCTGTCAATCACATCAGCGCTGTACACTAGAGAGGATCAATAGGGCAAACATTACAATAGTTTTGTAGTGACACACAAAGACATTCTACAATACACAACAAACACTGACCGGTCACAACAGACAAACATACGCCCACCTGCCTAATCTAATGAGAGCCAGTGCAAGCGCTGTATCAAAAATACTTGACAGTCAGTAATTTAACAACAGTTCAACAATAGCTGTGGTTTGCAGTGCTGAAAAACTGTACCATACTTCATTATACTGAAAAGTTTGTCTAATAGAGCCTGGCCGATATGAGATTTTTGGGGCCAATACCAATATTGGCCGATAACTGATACTGTATCAGACGATATATGAAAAAAGAACATTATACACAGGATATACAGTATATACTGTACATGAACACAAATTCTTATAATACCCAAATACAATTCAAGCCAAAGAAGCACAACGCTACTAAATAAAAAGGAGAACCTTCATTAGTGACACTGTCAACATGAGTTAAACTGTAAAATGTATCATCTTATAATCTATAATAGAAGAGATGGGAATTAACAGTTGCATAAATTGTTATCTCACAAAGATAATTTACACAACTTTAAAATACTGTATAACAATCTTAAATAATAGGAGACATTTGAATTAACAGTTGCATATATCTTTGTTTATCACACAAAGTTATTTTACAAAACTCTTTTACTAGATAATGCTGGACATGGCAATTACCAGTTGCATATACATCTTGGTTTATTTCACAAAGATGCAACTTACACGATTTTAAAACCCAACGTGATGCTCTCTAAAAACTTAAGTGAAAAAAACTAGAACGCTCTCCTTGACTTTTACAAAGCCACAGCAATATTAGCAATGTGACAAGATTTCCCATAAATGACAATAGGTCAAAATGCAAAGTCTGGTTGAAATGGCCACTTCAACCTGAGTACAGCGCAGCAAGAATTTGGAAAATCTGATGATGGTTCCAGAGAAATTGACAATCTGGACTAAAATCCCCAAATTAGAGTAAAACAGTATAACTTCATTACTTCCACGAAGATAGTCTTTCGTAACTTTACAACAATATCTTGGGAAATAGCCCTTATAAATGGTCAAAAATTTGCATTTGCATTTAGGAATGTATAATGCAAAAGGCTGTGTATATTTAAAGCTGTTATCTTGAGTAGATAATACAGTATATATATAGTCGATTATTTAAAAGTGAGTCAACGTCCAAGCACTGACGGTTTTTAAGGATTAAGCATGGATTCATAGGGTGTGTCTATCGCCACGCAAAATGACTGCATTGTTCAAAAGATTACTCAAGACATACCGAATATTTCGCTGAATGACGCGAGTTGTATTATTCAAGCAAATTCACGATTCCGATAGTCTCATGCATAGCTACTTGATGACATTAGTTCACGATCACTCATTCTTCGGTCAAAAGTACAAGACTACACAATTGTTGACAATTTACTAAAAACCACAAGCAAGGAAAACTACACCAGGACAACATTCTCGTCTGTTTTCTTTTTGTCGTAGTGGCTTCAAGTAGCGATCGTGGGGTGGCCACGACCGACGCATCTTATTTTCTGTATTTAAAAGAGGGTTTTGTGCTTGGCTATTGGAAGAGGAAAGCATACAATAAACTGTGGTATCACTCATAATTTAAGGGAATCCGTGTTTCTTTTATTTTTTTCATTCAACCTGACCCAAGGATATATGAACAAAGTGAATGTGCCGCACACACATCTGCTTGCGAAAGCACTTTTGGATATTAACAGTTGCTACGAGTTTAAGGGAATATACTGAACCGGCATGGAATGTCAGCGCTGACCCAGTAAAGCCACATTTTATGACATATTTGGCATCCTCGTACGAATTTCCACAACCAGAACCAATGTTTTTGTTTCGTCTGCTACTTAGTGAACACCTTCCCCAATTAGTTGATGAGTTTTAGTCAAAACTATCCATCATTAAGCTAATGTGGGCCAAAATTCCAGTGCTCTCTGAGCTGACCTCCTAAAAATTACCTTGACGTTTCTGTGTCACTTCTTGCCCTAAAAAAATAGAACTTAAATTACGCAAATTTAACATTATTTGTCAAAAGAGATTGGGCTGCAGGTCATGTACTTTAGTCATCAATTGTTTTTTCGTGAATTTATTTGTGATGAAAGAATTTAGAGGCATTAGAAATTCTCATTCCGTGGTTTTTCTTTTTTAGGAAATTCCACCAAGATGGCGGCCTCTTATCACATTGCTATGATTGCATCAGTTACATATTGACAGATGTCGATTTATCAGTGATACGCTATCGGCCTGACAATTAATCGGTTGGGCTCTACTTTGTAAATTGTACTTGTGGGTAAATATGTTACAGAAATAAAATTTTAAAAAGACCCTCTCAGTATAATACAGTGCAATTAACTACTGCAAATTATAGCCACAAAAATAAACATTGTTAAAAGAATACCTCTCTAACAGTACCTAACTGGGCGTTATATAATATATATACACATACACGCACGCACGCTACTTCAGGTTAGGAAAGACTAAAGAGTTTTTCATTTTTTTTATATAAATAAATACAATGACACTTTGACCACGCTCAGCAGCTTCACAGCGTCTCTGAAGGCAAGTAGAAATGGTGTAAAAAGTAGCACCAATTCTGGCAAAGTGCCCATTGTATTTTGTCAAAAGCAAGGCCATTTTTCATACTGTACCTGTACAATCCTGGGAGACATAAGCAGTTATACCAGCTAAGGCAGAGTCCTTCACTTCATCCATAGCCTTCCTACAAGAATAGGGGGATACAGAGAGAGTTGGAGAGTGAGCAATACCCAAAGTCCATCCATCTATTTTCTCCACCGCTTATCCTCACTCGGGTCGCGGGCATGCTGGAGCTTAACCCAGCTAACTGTGAGCGGGAGGCGGGGTACACCCTGAAGTGGTTACCAGCCAATTGCAGGGCACATACGAACAAACAACCATTCGCACTCACATTTATACCTACGGACAATTTAAGTCTTCAATTTACCAACCGTGCATGTTTTTGGGATGTGGGAGGAAACCGGAGTACCCAGAGTAAACCCATGCAGGCACGGGGAGAACATGCAAACCCCACACAAGCGAGCGCAGATCTTGGACCCAGGTCCTCAGAACTGTGAGGCGGGTGGGCTGACCAGTCATCCACCGTGCCGCCCAATACCCATAGTTTGCATGTGAAATTTAACAGTTAGCTGTTATCTTAGCAGTTGGTATTCAGGATTGATATGTAAGTGTTGCTATTTATTGACTATTAAACATTTAAACACTAAAGTATCTTCAACAATAAAGTATCTTGAATTATCCTTTTAAATAAGGGGCCACATTATGACACCCATTTACTCTTGCAAAAATTGTTAAAGTGTGCATCTAACTATGAACTGATTTTTTTTCCCTTAACGCTATCAACTTACTTGAGAATGTGCGCGACAGCAGCAGGTCCATACCAGTCCCCGGCCTGTTTCCCCAATGTCAGGCCTAAATGTACCAGTCTGTGCAGACCCAGGTGAGCAAAGGAGTTGTCCCCAAACCATGAAACCAGTGTCCGGTGGTACATTTCTTTTAAGTGGGCATCTGCCTCCTCTGCTGACCCTGGAGCCTGAGCCTGATGTATGGCTGATGATTCAGGATTGGAGGGCCTGTTGAAGGTGCCCTGTAGCGAGGCTCCCAGGAATTCGACCAGGCGCTTGGCTGCAGTGGTGGTCCATGTCTCGGCGTCCAAACGCTGGAGCTGTAGTGCCTCTGACCACATCCAATCTTAAAGGAAATCATGAAATACATCATGTGAATGTCTTTGTCAGATTACCCGATAAAGGAATATGCCATATTTTTTGTTCACAAATGTTGTTTCATGTTGCCATTAATGATATAATTTGTTTATGTATAGCATTTGGGACTGGCGTACTTCGGTTCTAACATGAGTTATGGAGTGACTAGCTTAAAAATGAGAAAATTCATAAAATGTATACATAAAACTCAAGGTCTTCTTTTCCTCTGTCTGCTATATAGGTATTAATTATGAAAAGTAATGAGAGGTAATAATTTGACCAGGTCTTTGTGAGAGCTTCCTGATCCTGAACTTTCAAGTTATATATTTAACTTCACCATTAAAAATATAGTATTTCAGAACTTTATATGAACCTTGAGCAATCCAGAGAACCAAAAAGGTATCTAATTACACATTTGAATGACACGGTGTTTCACTTTAATTGCATCTTCTCCTTACAAACAGGGTGGAGATTAATGTAGAGAAAATGGAATTGTTCCAGGATATAAAATGGAAGAGTCAAATTTAAAGCATTAACAATTTGACCTTGATCCAAAGAGAATCAAAGTGAAATTGATCAATAAATATCCTTAAAAGGCCATTCGTCATTTCACTGAGAAATATTTCATTGATGGCATATTTTACAACAGAGAGAAGAGCCCGTTATAAATACTGTTTTCTAAATGACCGCATTAAAATGGCATGCCATCTCGTTATGAGGACTCATAAAGTCGAGGACACTTAGGAGTCAATAGATCAGACAAAGTGGTAAAGAATTCATTCAAATACCGAATGGGAGAGCTTTCCGATTCCAGGTGAGAATCCCGAAAGAAAAATAGTGTCTCAGATCTGTCACTCCATCCATTTGGAATACTGCTTATCCCTGTTCGGGCTCAAATGGACGCTGGAGCCTATCCTATCTGACTTTTGTTGAGAGGCAGAATAGCTACCCTGAGCACTAAGCACCCTGGAGCAGTATTCAATAACAGGACTGATGCATGTTGGGTGGGAATGGCTGAGTAACTCACAATACAATGTTGTCAGGATGTATTGGAAGAAAACAATCCAAGCATCGTAAAAAATCTTTGTAACTAAAAAAGGAAGCTGTGGAGATCACGTGAGGCCATGTGACGACTGGTTAGCACATCTGCCTAACAGTTCTGGGGACCGGAGTTCAAATCCCGGCCCCCGCCTGTGTGGAGTTTGCATGTTCTCCCCGTGCCTGCGTGGGTTTTCTCCGGGCGCTTCGGTTTCCTCCCACATCCCAAACGCATGCATGGTAGGTTAATTGAAGACTCTAAATTGCCCGTGGGCGTGAATGTGAGTGCAAATGGTTGTTTGTTTCTATGTGCCCTGCGATTGGCTGGCGACCGGTTCAGGGTGTACCCCGCCTCCCGCCCGAAGATAGCTGGAAAAGGCTCCAGCAGCCCACGACCCTAGTGAGGATAAGCGGTAAAGAAAATGGATGGATGGATGGAGTTAAACGTCACAAGTTGTTATGTTGGATTGGTGAAATACACAAAGCAAAACAGACTGCGCTCGTAATAATGAATACCTGTTGATAAAACTACACGTACCGAGCAGAATGTAGCTTAATATAACGGAGTTAAAGTAGCGTTTCTTCAAAAAAAAATAAAAAATAAAATACTAAAGTAAAAAATATGTTGCATTAATACCTCTTTGACAACTACAATTCATCCAGAAAGACAGTGAACCAAATGCAGTGGGGTAAATATAGCTCATTATTACACACCTCTGAATATACTGTACTTTTTTAAATTCCTTAAAATTCTATATTTTTTTGTAGAAAGTGATTTACCACTATGTCCAGTTCCGAGCAAGGAAAAACATTAAAAGGAGTCAGTAGAGGGAATTAGGTACGATAAAACAACTTACCTCTGCCCAAGAAGTGCAGAATAAGTGCTTGAGCCAACATCATCTGTCCAGCCCGAAGCATGCAGCCCCAGCCACAGTCGGATGTTAGAAGAGAGCCAGGTAGAGGGGAAAACTCTTCCCTATATGTTAGCCACACACGAGATGCAAAATCCCTCCGGAAATCCTCTATATTTCCCATGACGGAGTCCTTATCCGGCGCTTCCAAGCAGGCTTCTGAGACATCGTCATCATCTAGGGAAAACAAGGCTCAGGCCGATGACCAAACCTTATTTGTCAAGGTGTCATCTAGAAATTATCTGCTGGGTTTACCCAACTGTGTGTAACCTTGTCAAACCAATTAATGCTTATTATTATACTGTATAATAACTCATGTCAAATGCAAACAGACGATACAGAAAATGGATGAATGGATGATACATTGCAGTGGACCCACTATCTTACCAACCAGTACTTCACAGCAATGAGAGCTGTGTTTGATATTTTGGTAAATATGAATCAATTACATGTGCGAGTCTGTGCAGTGCAGTTGTACACCACTGCAAATTACAACAACAATAATAACAAATATTAGTAAATGAATACCCCTCGGGCACTGTCAATCAAAACTGAACATTATTATCTTTGAATAGACAGAATAGTTGATACAACTCATAGATCATTTTACACTTGAGACTATGTGAGGCCCAGGATGCCCATGTCATGGAAGCAATGACTCCAAACCCAGGAACACTGAGTCCCTGGAATTTATCATCACGGAATAGTGATACAGTAATCCTATGCTATATCACGGTTCTTGCTTTGCGGTCCCTCTATATTGCAGATTTGTATTACAGGTGTTACTCTATTTTTTTTCATATACCGTTTGTACAATATTTTGCGCTTTCCTGTGCTCTTGTTCTCTCTCAGTATATTATGTGTGTTTAATTTTTCAGGACGATATATTTTCCAAAAACTACGACGACAAGCGATAGTATTGTTGATGTTTTTATGCCACTCATATAATGATATTAGAGGGGAATAATTCAAGTACATCCTTTTGAAGACAATTCACTTTTAATTATAATTCTAAGAATAATAAACATTGACAATGTAATGTTGAACAATAAATACAATATCTTAGATTAACAATATATAAATAAAACAGACTGAGGCTCTGTTCCCAAAAATTGCACTTCTACAAATATTAAAATTTGGCACAGAAGTATCAAGAGTCATTAATGCCTTAACAGGCCGTATATTGCCAATCCAGTTTCCATCTGGTTAAGAAAAAGTGCCAAGTAGCAACATTAATGACAACACAAGTAGAGCAAAGCATCCTGTTTTAAAAGTCTGCAGCCTTTCTTTAAAAGCTGCTTTGTCAACACGTTCATTAACTACATCTCTTTACAATTGTAACTCTATACTGTATAAAACGTGAGCAAACGTGCGCCATATTCATGTTTGTATTTGCACTATTAGGCAAAGTGTTCCATAATTGCAAGCTGACAGAAAACAAGAGATGTCCCACCATGTTTTTTGTTCCCAGCTGAAGAAATTGGGTGGGACGGTTGTGTTTCAAATTTATTTTGTCACTTTGAGGTTTTAAGTTGTGCTGTCTTTGTTGCGAATTCATACAAATTTGACATACCAGCTAGTTGGTGTTAGCAGAATGACCGCGTTCATGTGGCTTGAATCCAAAATGTTTTCACATCATCGCGGTGGCGTTAGGCTTTGGAACTAATTCCATTAACTGTGCAGCTACCAGCTCGCCGTCAGAAAACTTAGCTTTGTGAACCCGAGTGCCCCCATTGCCAAACGCATGCGTGCACACACACGCATGCAAGCGCACACACACACACACAGGTACCCGCTCTTCGCTATCTGATTGGTT
The DNA here is from genome assembly GCF_024500275.1 of Phycodurus eques. Taxonomy (NCBI): domain Eukaryota; kingdom Metazoa; phylum Chordata; class Actinopteri; order Syngnathiformes; family Syngnathidae; genus Phycodurus; species Phycodurus eques. Next base: position 8,443,746 of record NC_084532.1, on the reverse strand, counting down.
TAGAGACACAATGAAACCCATCGTGTGTCTGCTTTCAAGTCGCGGAAATGTTTTTTCTTCCTCAAATGACTGGGCACCTGTATCTTTTTTTTTTTTTTTTTGCTTTTTGCTGCACCATTCAGAAATTTGGGCGCATAAGAGACCAAATTAGTCGCACTCTAGAGTTCTGTCTCATCCAAAAAAATAATAATCATGCATCAGATTTCCAGCCCCACGCCAGCGTACTAAGCCATGCGTCTGAAGATGCAGACTGATTGTGCTTTATGCGTCCCCGCTAATTTTTGTGCGTCTGAGATGCAGGACACACATCAAACGAGATCCCTGCAACTATATAACTATATTGCTGTTGTGTATCATGATACTGTACACAGTTACTCCAAAGTTATAATGCATGTGATCTCTTCAATCAGTTGTCACAATGTGTTATGTTAGATCATCTGAGAACATTTTCATTTTAGCTACGAAGAACTTTCCTTAACAGTTGTTGAAAACACAAGGAAATATTAAAATCTAATGCCAACCCTACAAAGCAAGAAGAATAAACTGAAAAAGAAACAGGTTCATAAGCTGTGCAACATACTATACCATCAGCCTTAAAATGGTAACACTTTCCCAGAAGAACCACAGGGGAATTTCGGCTGAATGAGGTCTTTGCCTTCAGAGCCCAACCTAAAATATATTTAAAAAATACAGACAATGTATCACAGGCTCAGCTTGGTTTACAATTTGCAGGAACAAAAAAAAAAAAAAAAGGTTTGCAAAAATTCAACAGTACACACTGAGTCTTGAGTCACACTTACTGTTCAACAGCCGCCACCTTGTGCTTTGGCTCAGTCTCAAAATGTATATAACCACAGAACACTACACTGTTTGTCTCAAGTTGCAGTTTAAAAAACACAACTCAGCCACCAGGTACTTTAAACACATATATTGACAAGCAAAAGATTGTTCATTAGTCAAGAAAAACATGTTGTCTCACAGCAAATCAGAATTAAACTGTCAGATCTGTGTGTGTGTGTGTGTGTGTGTGTGTGTGTGTGTGTTTTGACCTCAAGCTCACTTACTGTACTTCACATTGTGCCACACGGACAAGAACTTGGTCTTCATTTTTTCCACCTCGTCACTCCCTTTATTCTCCATTTGTACCACAGAGGGATATAACCCATTCCAACACCTCAGAGAAACGCTGGTAGACCGTGTACAGTGCCGTGTTTAGGAAAACAAACAAACAAACAAACACGCAAACGCTAAGAAACAAAACTCATGCCACTATAACGCGCACATTTACTCTGAGAATGCCATTACCTTAATTCGGTCAAGGCGTGTTTTTACTCAAAAGCTCCGCGAGGTAATGTCGCATTCTGACGACCAGGAATTGTGTGTAATCAGTTCTATGCCTCTCATAGCTTGCAGTACCGTGAAACATATGACTGGCAAAAGCTAATGTTTACATTTTGAGGAAGTAGCAGAGGGTAGGTCAGCTGATCTCGCGATGTTTGCGACAAACAAAAGGCGACGGAAGTCTGTGGAGGCTCGATTTGTACTAACGCATACCCGAGTGGGCGGTGCTTATACCCATAATGAAATTCTTCCACAGCACTTGCTTTTGACCATTTACTGTACCAAAACAACGCGTTTTTAGACAATGCAACAACTTATCTTTCCCCCATTTTCCCTCTTGTTTTAACTTCCTTGTGTTCCCCACAGTTTTGGATCGTTTTAACATGTTTGCAGAGTTCTCTGGGGTCACATTTGATAAATTTACTCCCACTCTAACAGAGAGCGAGCAGTATACCAACTAGCCAGTGGAGGGAGTATTTGCTATTATCATTTGTAATAATATTAATTGCGCATTTCTTGACATTTGAATATATGCTATGTTTTCCATGTTAAAGGTTAGTTGTCAAGATGTTGAAAATATGTCCAGTTTCCCAACTTGAAAGAGACTGATTCAGCAACTGAAGATTTCATCTGGATTTTACTCAATTGACCAAACAACATTGGCCTTTTGTCTCATTTTATTTGAGCATCAAGTAGTTTGACAGTTCATCAAGATGTGTCATTCCTTACATTTGTCTCTAGCAATGAGGTGCTCAATCCATCGCTTTTTTATTTCCTCATTTTTTTGGGAGCTTAAATAACATCAACGAGCTGGTTCTGTAAAATTGAGTCAACCAGCGAAGACGCAAATTCGGACTGTAGCCATCGATAGCTTGCTAACTGCACGCTGCAGCGGTAAATGGGTCTTGTTATGGAAGCTAAGCAACGCTAACTCACAACTGAGCAGCATAGCCAAATGGAAGGAAGTCACTTTTTCATTATATAGTGGGGGAGGGAATTCATGCTAGAAAGGGAAAAAGTATCGAACACACTAACTAGTATTTATTTAATACTTGGTACAAAATCGCAGTGAGCGGTTGAAGACACCTCCTGTATGGAGAAACTAGTCACATGCATTGCTCTGGTGTGATTTTGGCCTATTCCTCCACACAAACAGTCTTCAAATCTTGAAGGTTCCGTGAGCTTCTTTTATGGACCTTGAGTCTTTCCATAGATTTTCGATTGGATTCAAGTCAGGTGATTGGGTGGGCCATTCTAGAAGCTTTATTTGTTTTCTTTGAAACCAATTGAGAGTTTCCTTGGCAGTGTGTTTTGGATCATTATCCTGATGAAATGTCCACCCTCGTTTCATTTTCATCATCTAAGTAGTAGATAGCAGAGTGGTAGCAGATTTTTGTCAAGAATTGTCTCAGTAGATTTGCCCATTCATCCTAGCTTCAATAGTGTGAAGTTTACCAGTACCATTTGCTGATAAGCAGCCCCACACAATCATGTTCCCACCTTCGAACTTCATTGTTGGTATGGTGTTTTACGGGTGATGTGCAGTGCCATTTATCGTCCAAACGTGGAGTGCATAATGGCATCCAAAGAGTTACATTTTGGTCTCATCAGACCAGACTATATTTTCAACTGGCTTGTCCAAATGTTGTTCAGCAAAAGGAGGACCTGATCGAGGAAAATCTATGGTGGTATGATTGGCTTTTCACTTACCTATTATGGCCCCAACCGTGCTCAATGCAACATTCAGAAGCTTAGATATGTAACGAATGCCATTATGTTTTGCAACAATTGGTTTGCGATGGTCTTGAGACAGCTCTCTGCTCTTACCCATCATGAGATATATCTTGACTCACTGCTTGGCAATGAGACCTTTTTGTAGGTCATCAATTAGGACTGAACCAGCTGATATTCATTTGCACTGACAAGGGGCTGGATTGCTGTTTGATTATTGATAGATTTTAGGTGTTGTCTTGGCTTTCCATGCATTTTTGCACCTCCTTTTCTTCATGTGTTCAATACTTTTTCCCTGTGTCATTTCACATGTTTTCACACAACTTAATTTCTGTTCTTATTTGTCCTTTGTATGGATTACTTGGGTTGTTGAAAATTTCATGTGAATAGTACCTTTGGAAATATATTTAGTGAGAATGTATATATAAAAGTACAAATATAGTATATTCATTCATCTTCCGTTCCGCTTATCTTCACGAGGGTCGTGGGCTTGCTGGAGCCTATCCCAGCAATCTTCAGGCCAGAGGCGGGGTATACCCTGAACTGGTCGCCAGCCAAGCGCAGGGCACATATAAACAAACAACCATTCGTGCACACGTTCACACCTACGGGTAATTTAGTCTTCAATCAACCTACCATGCATGTTTTTGGGATGTGGGAGGAAACCGGAGTGCCCAGAGAAAACCCACGCAGGCATAGGAAGAACATGCAAACTCCACACAGGCGGGATTGAACCCCAGTCCTTAGAACAGTGAGGTAGTGCTAACCAGTCATCCACCGTGCTGCCTAAATATAGTATGTAGTATAAATATATATTTTTATAAAAGAAAATAAAGCTCTGAAATGTATGTTAAAATGTACTTAAAAATCTGCAATACATTAAAATTGTTTGAATAAATAAAAATAGAGTTTTTGCAGGTCAAAAGAAATGACAGGGTTTCTAACCCTTCATATATATTATTTAACACGTCACGTCACCATTTTTCACAGTATATATGTGTGTGTGTGTGTGTGTGTATGTTAAATACTTACTTATATGTATTATCCGGAGTATGTATATATAAGAGAAAATAAAGTTTCTGTTCTGAAATATTGTATATTAAAATTTATATTTATATATATATGTCAACTTGTCTGAAATTTGGAAAAACAAGAAGATCTTTCCCAGCGTAGAGCAAAACTATTTCTATTCAATTGAAATACATTTGAACTAAAAGTTCGGCAAACTGGTTATTTTGCGTGGGCGTGTTCTATTGTGCACCATTACAGCCATTACGGTAAGATGTGAAGCTCCCATTCTCTAGTTTTCCCGTTTTCCCGTTGGCCGTAGTGAGTGAGTGGAATTCGCTGGCTGCCTCGGTGGGAATTTCGCTCAAGCACATAGAGCGGCCACCGCCATGGCTGAACGCCGCGCCTTCGCCCAGAAGATAAGCAGGTAAAAACGTGTCCGAAACGGACTCTTTGAAGCTTTCAAGTGGGTCAGCGACGGACCACCGCGGAGCAACCTGATGGAAAGAGGCCCAGACGCCAGCATAGCCCCGCTAGCTTGTTAGCCGTATCGCAAAGATGCTCAGGCCCACTCACAGAGAGCCGAATGAAGTCTTAAAAAGACACATAGTACAAACCTGTTTGAATGATTGTAAAGTGATCGAGCACAAGGCATACTGGATAGTGTCTATGCGATCAGCGCTACATATGGCACGAGTGACACTAAAACCGTTAGTTTGAACAGCTAGCTGTCTTGGCTCTTGTATCTTACATTGATGAAGGAGCACACTGTTGTCATCGCTACAAAAGGGACTGATCTCAGCAAACATACAGTGAGGCGGACAGTGCAAATATATGTCATACGGTAGGTCTAGGAATATGTCTACAGACTATCAAACCACAATCTCATCCCCGCCCCTCCGATGGATCTCTAATCTCTTTAACAATGGGCTCTGTGCTGTCAGATGCCCCCCCCCCCTCCTCCCCGTAATGGTTTATTTGATCCTATCTATCTATCTATCTATCTATCTATCTATCTAGGAATTGTTTGTTTTTAATTCAACAAGCATGATGCTGAATCTTCAGTATCAGTAACCTTAATGCAATGTATAGTTGTAGGCCAAAATAAACTGTCGTATTTGGAGAGTCTGTCTTAATTGATCGATTTTGCCTGAGATGATTATCGTTTCGGATGGTTTGTGACCTTGTGTCCTGTTTCAATCTACATGTCAGGATCACTCCTAATTGTTTGGCTAAACTGTCTTGCCGGAGATAGTTACAATCCCCTCCAAAAGTATTGGAACGGCAAGGTCAATTCATTTGTTTTTTTGTTGCTTACTGAAGACATTTGGATTTCAGATCAAAATGAATTTTAGGCTTTACATGATCAGGACTTTTGGGGCCAATCACAGAGTTTAAAAAAACTCTGTGATCGATCACAAGATGGAGCAATGTGTCTATTTGAATGACTTGTTCATTTACTGTTTATACTTGTGTACAATATACTAAGTATCTTCAAAAGTATTCTCTATTCAGGTCTTCTAATCAGTAGGGTCAAACCAACATGACAGAAATAATGGGTGCTCACTTAATATAATTAAATTAATTTATTGTAATTAAATTACTTCACACACACCAAAACTTTAGAGCATGATTCGACAGAACGCTGGCATGTTTACGTACAACCGTTAGTGCTAGCACTAGCTTGCTAGGCTACATAACGTTTTGTTGCCTTCTTGCGAGCTGTATCGTATTAAAAGTACGTGAACATACCTCAACCAATCCTTGAATTAAAGTCCTCTCCCGAGCACCGGTGACCACCAGCACACATTTTCCCCCATTTTGTTCATATAATACATGCGGCGTGATCCATTGTTGTTGTCGTCGCCATGGTAACGAGTGTATCCGGTTTCATTTGAGTTGACGAGCTAAAGCCCAGTGATCGTAAAAGACTGGATGCGGTGGTATCGGAATACAAGATTTTATTGCAGTAGTCTGACATCGTACAATCGTGAAAGACCAAATTTGTCTTGTAGTCTGATCCACGCATTACGTGTCGTCTGTCTCAGACATGTTGTCTGTCCCACACCGCCGCCATGTTTTAAAAAAAAAAAACTTTATTGGTGGTCAGATATTTACAGTACTAGGTCAAAAGACATGGGACAAGGCTACCAATAAACTAGCTTTTGGATTCAAATATACTGTACAAGATGGCGACGCAGTGTAAATGTCTGGGGCCAGTCAATGGCATCATTGATCGGATCGGCGAATTAACTCATTGAAGCCAATCAGCATAAAATGCTAATCATCGGCCGATACCGATCAAGCTGATAGATTGGTGTAAAGTCTAATGAATATGAGACAAAGGTTCAGAGTTCCAGCTTTTATTTCATGGTATTTATATCTAGATGGGTTAAACAACTCAGGACAGAGTACCTTTTGTTCGAAACCACCCACTTTTCAAGTGAGCAAAAGTATTGGAACACAATCCACTGTTCGAAGAAGACTTTGAGGGAAGAAATATACAGGCCATACAGGAAGATGCAAACCACCCATCAGCAAAAAGAATCGGAAGGCCAGATTGGATTTTGCAAAGAAGTACAGCGATGAGCCACAAAAGTTTTGGAACAAAGTTTTACGGACTGATGAGACCAAGATTAACCTCTACCAAAGTGACGGAGAGGCCAAAGTATGGAAAAAGAAAGGATCTGCTTAAACTGCAAAAGATGAAGCGTGGTGGAGGTAATGTTATGGTTTAGGCTTGCATGGCTGCTTCTGGAACTGGCTCACTACTCTTTATTGATGCAACTCATGATGGTAGCAGCAGAATGAATTCTGAAGTCTACAAAACCATTTTGTCTAGCAATTTATAGAAAATTGCATCCAAACTAATGGGAAAAACTTCATCATGCAACAAGCCAACACAAGAAATTACTTCATTAGGGAGAAAAAGTGGAAGGTCTTAGACTAGCCAAGTCAATCACCAGAGCTTAACCCAATAGAGCATGCATTTCACCTCCTGAAGAGGAGACTGAAGGGAGAAACCCCCAGAAACAAACAAGAACTGAATGAGGCTACAGTAAAGGCCTGAAAAAGCATTTCAAATGAAGAATACAACAGTCTGGTGAAGTCAATGGGTCACAGGGTTGATGCAGTTATTGCAAGTAAGGGTGTATGTCACCAAATATTAAATGTTATTCACTTAAAAGTTAATTTCATAATGTATTTTCAAATACTTTTGCTAACTTAAAAAGTGGGTGGCTTCAAACAAAAGGTGCCCTGTCCTGATTTATTTAACACTTTTCGATGTAAATACCATGAAATAAAAGATGGAATTCTGAACCTTTGTCTCATATTCATCTTTTAATCTGAAACCCAAATGTCTTCAGTATACAACAAAAACAAAGGAATTGACTTTTCCTTTCCAATACTTTTGGAGGGGACTTTATGCATTGTCCTTTTGTGTTATTGTTAAGTGGTTATATTGATTGGCTTGAAACTAGATGCAGACACAGCCTTGATTTGTTTTTGTTATGCATTTCCTTTAGTGTTTTGTTATGCATTTCCTTTAGTGTTTTGCTGATTCACCTCAAACTGAAGAAATGAGCACTCAAATGCACATAGTGCACATTAAATAATAACACATTATTACACATTAAATGGGATTGTCCTTGTTAAATTAATTCGAGTTGATGATACAAGTTATGTAAAACATCTGTGTTTGAGTGTTTAGAATAGCGCCATATAAATTTGATGTATCATAATACTAGTAGTAGCAATAATAATAATCATCATAACAGCTGTAAAATGCATATTCTGGATCATCTGAATAGATATTGATATATAGTACACTGGCCCAGTAAACGTACAACAAATTATGTTCAAATTAGATAAATGTATATTGGCTGAATTTGAAAGAATATCACAAAATCTGGTTCTGATGTCAAATTTGCCTGATTATATGGGCATCTGTAAATAGTAGGGGAGACAGACTTAGTTCAACTGTATGTTAAAAGCCTCCTTTTGAAACAGAGAATATCGATTGACTGTGTACAGTTGTACACCATCACAAGTAGTGCTTCAACAAAATATTACATGTTTTGGGTTTGCTGTTGTGTAGAGTGGTGTGGTCTGATTAATACTGTACATAATGAAATTTTGTTTCTTTTTGTTGATTTGTTGTCTTTATTTAGAAGTCACAAAGTTGCAGAAAAGACTGAAAATGATGTAATTTGCAATCCATACCTGTACAATGCGTGCATACACCTAGTACTTGTCCAGTTTTATCCAAATGCGTAATTTACATACTTGGCATATAATATTTGGATGTAAATGTGAGTTTTAGGAGTAATGTCCCTCTACTGGTTGCAATAAAATATACTTGGCTGGAGGAGCGTAATCAACCTCACCATCTTTAGTAGCACACATACAACAATAGCTGTGAATGTAACATCCAGCATCTTATTAGATTTCCCAAAAATGACAGTTGAATTGAGTTTGTTGTCAGAAAAAAAGAAAATTGCCTTTTTGGAGAACGTGTTTGTGTGAAATCACCAATAGAAAATACAGTCATAAAGCTTCCAACTTTAAACACTATTATTTAGCTAACCAATTACAATACCTATCAAATATCAATTGGTTGCACCACTGTGAGGAGTGTGATTCTTGGCTAGAATTGGAACAAACAGACTGCAACGACATCAAACTACCAAAACTCCCATTTATTTCTATTGGTCTTAAATACCATAAATGTTTCAAGAACATTGATACACGGGTAGGGCCAATGACTGCTAGTCAGGGACCTGGCAGTCATAGTAACAGGGGGGGAGGTGGGTCTCACTTACTTGCATGGCGGTGCTCCCGAGGCCGTGCCCCCCGGGCTGGATGACTGCTTGGTGTTGGGGCTTACCTCTCATGGCCCGGGGCTGCTCCTTGGGTTCCCCCCCTTATCGTTCCCTTGTCGGGTGCCCCTATCCGCCCTCATTTCCAACAAACAAGGGACACTCTCCCACCCTTGGGCTCGGTGGGGACTGGCTGCATCACGGGCCCTGCAGGTTGGGGGCGGGGCGGCTGGCTCTCTGGGGTGGTGGGCGGGGGGCTGGTGTGGTGGCATTGGGTCCCTGCGACGCCCGCTGGGTGGCCGGTTGTCGGGGTGCCTCGGCGGGGTCATTTTGAACTCAAAATAGGCCATTTAGGCAGCCATTGGGCAGCCGTGGCCCAATGGTTAAGATCATCGCCTGCCAACGTGGGGCACCTAGGTTAAAGACCCCAACTGGACCATCCGCCAACATCTCCCGGACTCACGGATGTGGTGTCCTTGAGCAAGACACTGATACCCCGAAATGCTCCCGAAGTTACCTGAGCTAGGCGCCAGCACACCCACGATCCTAGTGAGGATAAGTGGTTTGGAAAATGGATGGATGGATATTTATATAGTTAGACGCATTACTTCAACTTAATATTGACTGACTGTAATTAATGAAGCTTTGTTTCTTTGCAGGACTGTGGCAGCAGAGGTCAGGAAGCAAATAGCCGGTCAGTATGGGGGCTCCCCACAGCTCTTCAAGAACCTCAACACTGGGACCATAACAAGTAACACAGTGCGTAAGCTTAACTACTTTTAAAAAACACTCCTTACTTGGAGACATAATCTGCTGCTGCTTTCTGTTTAAACCAAATTTTTTTGTAACCAGCCTAAATACTCACATATAAAGTAATTATCTCTGTTTTTAAGAGTGGTTGTGCTTTAGTTTTAAAATTCTGTTAGCTAAAAAAGTGTACTGTTTTGCAAATGTATGTATACGTAGCTATAACTGTTCTATTTATGCACATGCCCATTATGTGTATTTCGGAAACATTAAAAAAAAGTGCTAATGGGGCTGTGCTCAGCTCAATGATATGATTTCTGGTCACACTGCATTTCTCGAGTTTGCTGAATGTGTACAGTAACTCTACACACATGGAAATAATGAATTGATAGCTGTATTCCTATCTATAGTTATATGAAGTCCAAGCATATCTGTTCATTATTGACATCTGATATGCCTGTACGTTTCTAGTTTTTATTCCACATTCAAGGTTTCTACAGTTTGTGGGAGGATATGTTAAAGAGGGTTGCAAATTTAACAGCCTTTAGAAAAAATACTGGCAAATTCTGGCCCTTTTCACGTTCTTTGGTTTTTATGTGAACTGTGACTGTATAAACTAAACTCCCTGAGAAACTCACAGTCTCACACACAGAAGGAAATAGATTGGATTGGAGTCTTAAATTTAACAGACAAACACCCTTGAATCATGTATCACTTTTGAGGGCATTTTCAAACAATTAACAGTAATTTTCCATTTTGGAAGTAAATATGGCCAATAATACGTATGGGCAAATTTTTTATCACTTTTTTATTTTATTTTATTTTTTATTTTTTTACACGTAATGTTATGTGGGCAGCAATCAACAGAGTAGTTCAGTATAGTTTACTGCCGTAGAAATGGAACAGAACAAAACAAAACACATACAGAGAGGTTTGTTCCAGGAGCATATTGAACTCAAAGAAAAGTGCTACTGGAAACAATAAAAAAAAAAGTGATGAGGAAGAAGGGTTCCTTTTCATTTCTACATCTTCCTACTGTTTTGATGATGATGTTTTGATGAATTGATTGAACGACAGGCCTTTCTAACTTAGAAATACTTTTTTGTCCTGACATGTCTTGACACATGGCAGAAGAACAAAATAACAAAATGTATGAAACCGTGGTTACCATGAGCAACGACAATAACTAAAATATATAATAAAATAATGGATTGGAATTTCTAGATGATGATTCTTAGATAGCAGAAGAAAAGATAGGAGAGATTTCTGGATCTGTTGTTGTTTTTGCTATATATGCTTTGCATTAGCAGTAAAAATAGATTTAACTTGCATAGCACTTTTCACGATACCAGTACTCAAATTGTCATGACGTTGTTGATGGTTGACTGTTCTCAACTAATTCATTCCTTTCATCCCTTTGGTTGCTCTCCAGGTTCCACTCACGGAGGCAGTAGAACCAGTGGATTTCGAGGAGTACCTCATCACTCACCCTCCAATTGTGGAGTCAGGACCCCTTAGAGATCTGATAGAATTTCCCCCAGATGATATTGAAGTCATCTGCACACCCAGGGAATGTCGCACAGTCGTCCAAGCCATCCCAGAGGAAGGGTAAGGGTTTGCCAACATGCCAGACAATACCCCCCCAACCAAAAAACAACAGCAACAACCAGGACTACAACATTAGCGCCTGACTTTCTAATAAATAGATAATATATAATTAAAAACCAATTTTATCGCACTTCTATTGATGCACTTGAGGCAAAACAGGACTTTTATCAGTTCCCCAATTAAAGCAAGGCTCGAATTAAGCGGTTTTGCGTTGCTATTTGTGAGTCAAAATTCGCATTTTGCGCCTCATAATACACATTAAAAAGCAAACCTGCAAATCACAGATAGTTCGCTCTGCTCGACGGAAGTGACAATGTCATCGCCAAAAGACGGAAGTGAAGCAAAGCTTGGTTGCAGGTACGGGAAGGGCGAAGCTGAATTTATAGGAAAAATGCAAGAGCAAAAGATGGAAAATGGCAAAAGTGTGGTAGCATTTCATAGTGTAATACAAGGCGAGCCCCTGTGACGTGTAAGGTTCTAACACGGACCTTTCTCTCCACCGAAGACGGCGAGTATGACTGCTGCAACCCGGGTGAACACACTATCTAGGAAGCCTTCATACCAACATATGAAGGCTTCCTATATAGTGTGTTCAGCCATCATACTTGGCGTCTTCGTTTATCATAAACACCGTATTTAACAACCGATTCAGTGCGGCTGATGCCGCCATTCGTGTTTGCACAGCAGCTGGTGAGTGCGAGAGGTGCTTTCAGGGACACTGCGTAAATGGGCGTGAGTGTGTTATTTTGTAATACAGTGCATAATTGTTCAAATGGACCAGGAAAATTATTTTTAGCAGAATGCTTTATTTAAAACACTATATGATCCCACTGTCATGAAATTGAATAAATTTTATTTTGTAATATAAGACTAGATCAGATCAAATATTTTCTAAATATAGTCTGCCAGAACTGCAAAGAATGCAAAATGATCAATGTCCCTTCACCATCGTTCCTGCCATACTGTGTTGCTTGTTTTTGTTTGCACATAAAGTACAAAAGCCCTGTTTTTGTTTTAATTCCTCAAGTTTTAAAATGTTCCTCCTGTTTTTGCGATTGTAGGGTGCAAGTGGCAGCCAGCTACGAGTGTGAACTGCATGGGTGGCAACATGGTGAAATAAATGCCCATATTCTGAGGGTAATAGCCCATCAGCAACATATTGGAAAAAAATCTTCAACTAAAAAGTTTGAATTTGAGAAAATTCTATATAAAGTCCTTGGCATGAAGCTAAATTAATAAGTCAATATTCGACTGATTTAAGGTTTTTCTTTTTAAAATTCCATAGTAAAAGAAGATTTGTTCTTCATATCAATTCATCATAACATTTAGGTCTTGCCTACAGGAAAGAGTTATTTGTTGGGTATATCCAATGTTGTGCTGGTCATACTATAGAATAATTTATTTCTTGTGTTTAGGGAATAATGCTGAAGATAAAAACTTCCTCCTGAAAAATCGCATGCTAAATCGCAATGGCAATATTTGTTTAAAAGAAACCCTCACAATTTAGGATTTTCCGATATCGTTCACCCATACTCGTGATTGATGACGAGGTAGTTTTAATTGGGCCCACATCGTTAAAGCTTATCGACTTCCCAGTGACGAGGGCTGGCTAAGTGTGGCTAAAGGTTTAGCCACAGAAACATGATTTTGTGTGTAATTACACACAAGTGTGGCTAGTAGATTTTTATATTGTTTAGCCACATTGGCTAAGAGGTTTCATGACCCAATGCCCAACCCTGGTAATACTGATACGCATTTCGAGGCGATCTAGTACTATATTGTGATTGACGGTATCAAAGGCAGCGCTGAGGTCGGGTAATAATAGTATTGATGGAGTGTTGAAATCCATAGCTAGTAAAAGAGCGTTCATCACTTTTGCAAGGGCCGTTTCAGTAGAGAGCTCTGCCCTGAGTCTGGACGGAAAAAGTTCAACTAGATTGCTAAAGGCCATGTGATCGTTAAGTTGTTGTACTACAATTTTTTTCAATAATTTTTGGGAAAAAAAGGGAGATTTGACACCGGCCTGTAATTGCAAAGACTCTTAGGGTCGAGGTTGGGTCTTTTGAGTAAGGATCGAATAACAGCTATCTTGAAACCTGCAGGTACAGCGCCGGAGAAGAGTGGTAAATTTATCATTTTTAAGATTGGAGGTCTCAAGAGTAAAAAACTGCTCTTCAACGAGATTCCCAGGAAGAGTGTCGAAAAGTATTAAGGGTTATTTTTATTAAGACAAATTATTTTGGAGAAATAATTAGTTTTAGCTGAAACGAGAGCTTGTTTGTATTTCAGTAAACTATCTCCCCATGCCTGACTGAAGACCTCAAGTTTTGTCACATGCCATTTGCCCTCAAGCTTCCGACATGCTTGTTTCAGTTCTCTGGTTTCATCTGTGAACCAAGGAGTACTTTTCTTCGGACGTGTTTTATAATGACAGACCAATATGTTTTTTTCAGGGCCGTAACCGATTATTAGGAGTCAAGGAGGCCGGTAATTGATAATTGGAGCCAATATTTGTTTTGCAGTAAAAAGGAAAAACATTGGCGTCAAAATTTTAAATAATAAAAACTCCAACACTTGGCTTCATTTAAATTCCTTTAAGCACATTTATTAAATAACTTTTCAAATTTGCAACATGTTAGTTTTAAAAAATATTATTATTATTATTATTATTTTTTTTTATCTCAGACAATAGGCATCTTTGTTTTAAATTCTAACAAAAAGTTCAGCGACCCCCCAGGCTCAGCAGCATGTCTTACAAAGTCAAATGAAAACTTTAACAAATAAATAGCTTCTTAAGGTTCCATCCCATCCATCCATTTTCTGTACTGCATATCCTCACTAAGGTCACGGGCGTGCTGGAGCCTATCCCAGCTGACTCTGGGTACACCTTGAACTGGTCGGCAGCCAATCGCAGGGCACATATAAACAAACAAACATCACATTCACACCTATGGGCAATTTAGTGTATTTAATTAACATTCCATGCATGTTTTGGGGATGCGGGAGGAAACTAGAGTGCCCGGAGAAAACCCATGCAGGCACGGGGAGAACATGTAAACCCCACACAGGCGCGAGGCTGGATTTGAACCCAGGTCCTCAGAACTGTGAGGCAGATGTGCTCACCAGTCGCCCACCGTGTAACCCCTCCCTAAAGTTTTATATAGTAAATAAAGTTTTCCAAAATGTCAACATAATTGAAATGTTACTACTTTACATAATAATAATAATACTATTTTTGTTTAAAGTTAAAAAACAAAAAGTGCAGAGAGTTCCCAGGTCGCTCTCAGGAGCTCAGTTAATTCCAGCGTGGAACTCTAGTAGGATCCCACCTGTGCAACAAGTCCAGCCGTGAAATTTCCTTGCTCCTAAATATTTCAGTCAACTCTCAACTGTATTACAACAGCAAAGTAGAAGCATTTGGGAACGACAGCAATTCAGCCATAAAATGATAGGCCTCGTAAACTGACGGAGCAGGATCTGCAGATGCTGAGGCGAAGAGGTCGCCAACTTTCTGCTGAGTCAATCGCTACAGACCTCCAAACTTCATGTGGCCTTCCGATTAGCTCAAGAAAATTGCGCAGAGAGCTTCTTGGAATGGGTTTCCATGGCTAAGCGGCTGCATCCACAGCATACATCACCAAGTGCAATGCATCGCGTCGGAACCACTGGTGTAAAGCACGCTGCCACGGGACTCCAGAGCAGTGGTGTGTGACGAATCACACTTTTCCATCTGGCAGTCTGATGGACGGGTCTAGGTTTGGTGGTTGCCAGAAGAACGGTACTTGTCTGACTGCATTTTGCCAAGTGTAAGGTTTGGTATGTGGTTGTTTGTTAGGAGCTGGGCTTGGCCCATTAGTTCCAGTGAAAGGTACTTTGAATGCTTCAGTATTCCAAGAGATTTCGGACAATTCCATGCTCCCAACTTTGTGGGAACAGTTTGGCGCTGTCCTCTTCCATCCTGTGCACCAAGCAAGGTCCATAAATAAAAGACATGGATGACATGAATTAGTAGTCTGGTGTGGATGAATTTAACTGGCCTGCCCTGGATTAGGAACGGAATGTCACTTAAATTCATGAGAGTCAAGGTGGGTGACTGAATACTTTTGGCAATATAGTGTACATTGACTTAATTGTTTGGATACATACATATTGTTAGGTTAGTTAATAGTCAATAGGTCTCTGGAGTGCCTGCCCACTCATCAAGTGTGAAATTAAAACAAAATAAATCTTTTAGCTGTCTATTTTGGAAAATGTACCTGTGAACAAGCTGTTGAGTTTTGCCCGACTGTGGCATGTGACAATGATAATTTACATGATATTGCCCCTACACAGAGTTTTTCGCCTCTGACTTGGTAGCTTGGTAACTACTTGGAAACACCTTTCTTTGAGGAGCAGTTTTGATGATCATTTCTTCATTTGTGGAGCAACTATCTAATTATGAGGAGCATTTTTTTTGCAGGTTAATTGCACAGGGACTGCAAGCAAATGTTGTATTAAACAATAAAAAATGATAATATAACGGGGGAGTTTAATGTAGAGCTGCAGCTAATTAATATTTTAGTGTTCGAGTATCCTACTGAGAATTCTATCATAAATTTTTCGCTTGGTTAAAGAGCAGTTATGAATACAAAAGAGAAAATAAGATGTTTCACTTAATAACGTACAACTAATTGATTTCCTTTTTTATACAATCAACAGTTTGTATTTCTTAAATTCATATTGTGCATAAAACATTAGGCATTAATTTAAAAAAAACCTCTTACAGCTGCTGCATCTTCACTGAAGCAGCTAGCATTTTAGCATTTTGTGGCATTAATACTATACCAGCTGACTAGGAATAAGACAAATATTATTTGTACTACAACAAGTTGTGGAAGTGTTTAGTTTGTTGAAACGAAAATGAAGAAACTTCAAGAGAAAACAAATATTTCCTTCATCTGACTTCACCAAAACCCTCCTATGTTTGGGTACATGACCCATTTTACTCTGATTCCTCTTTGGCCACATTTGTCTCATTGTTCACCAACTTCACTCCAAGTTTTGCCACTTACAGATCATCAGATTGCCCATATGTGACACAGTGACTACACTGAGCAAAAAGCACCCTATATGTACTTTTATGGTGTGCTATACTGTACTTGTCACCTTTGTAATCACAGATATGTATTGGTAGTTACGACTCGGCCATTCGGAGCTCGGTGCCGACGGTGACACTAAGCTAGGGAGGTCAAAGTCGTCAGCGCGTTCTATAAGTATTGATGGCAAGAAAACCAAAAGACCAACGATGCTGGTACAATGTGCTACATACGGTTGCGTAAAACGTACAATTACGACATGGGAACTGGGAGTCCCTTTCACATGTAAATGTTGTTGTTGCGTTCCCCCCCCCCAAAGCATACGCTTTGGAATTGACAAAACGGTAACCCTCATGAAAATCTGTTGAGGAATAAGCAAGTTACGACTTAATCAGTATCCATGCATTGCCTTCTATGGGAACGTCAACCTCCCCAACATGGCCGCCATATAGGCACGTCGGTGGGCTGGTCTGCTACATTGCGCTGGCGTATCTACCCATTCATATCTGTTCGTAATAAACAAGCCACACATTCGACAGTACTCTTAATTAATAGAGACGCGCCGCAGCACTAACGCTATGTTAGTAAGGTAGACTAATGTTAATCTTACTTGCGCTATGTTAATTTCACCTTCA
The DNA here is from genome assembly GCF_024500275.1 of Phycodurus eques. Taxonomy (NCBI): domain Eukaryota; kingdom Metazoa; phylum Chordata; class Actinopteri; order Syngnathiformes; family Syngnathidae; genus Phycodurus; species Phycodurus eques. The sequence goes on along the minus strand of NC_084532.1, from coordinate 8,426,781 downwards.
TCCTTCGGGTCCCACGACATGCCGTCATATTTGGTGTCTTCGGTAGGGAGAGAGGGCCGTGTTACAACTAACGGGTGCTCGCCTTGCATTTCACACATTTGCCGTTTTGTCTTCTCAATTCGACATCGTGTCACATCTTCCTGCTCTTTTACCACTCCTTCAAATGAATAGTTGCAGTTCCGTATTCTACTTCCCACGCATCAGTGATTTAAACACATTGTCACATAAGGCCCTCCTTGCGTCCGCGACCATCTCCGTGTAAAACTGATTCGCAGTTTTGCTTTTCAATGTGTTTTTTAGGCGCAAAATGCAAATTTTAACAAACTGTGATGCGAGACCACTGAATTTGAGCCTTGAAGCACTATCATGTCGAAGCCAAAAGGTAAGCAGAGTTCCACTGTGAGCACAAACTAACGTTAGTCAACAGCGTTATCAGCATTAGCTGACAACTGGCACATATTTTAATGTTTGGGATACTCCGGTTTCTTCCCATTTTCAAAGAACATGCAGGTTAGGTTCATTGAAGAATCTAAATTGTTGATAGGTGTTTGTGTGAGTGCAAAATGTTTTTTGCTGTCTGTTTGTGCCCTGTGATTGGTTGACAACAAGTCCAGGATGTACCCGGCCTGTCGCTCGAAGTCAGCTGGGATAGGCTCCAGCTCACCAATGACCCTAATGGAGACAAGCACGATAGGAAATGGATGGATGGATGAATTGATGAGTTATGTTTGAACATTACTATGGTAATACTGCCCTTTCAAAATGTAGCTTGAAAGCATATTCCATATACGTCTACGTCGTAACATATATTTAATGTTCTTTTTAAAATGCATGCATCTCCATTTGTGTTTGTATTCACTAGACTTTCCCATTCAGTTTCTACTTATAAACATTTTAAGACAATTTGTTTTATACTCTGCTTCATCATTCTCTCTTTTAATCTCAAACAATTCCATCCCTTTTTGCTCCACCAGAGTGAGTACAGAATACTGTATTGATCAATTAAAATGCATAGCAAATACAATAATAACTTGCGCATATTTCTCCGTGTATTTGACTCGTGGAGCTTTTATGGTTATTTTACTGTCTCATTACGAAATTCTGACTCCAATAAGGTCTGCAATATACAATAAGCAGAGACTGATTATATTTAACATAACATTTTACGTCTTTGTACTGTATTTACTTTCAGGGACACTGACCGTCATGTGAGAGACTGTGCCAGATCTTACACAGAGGACTGGGCCATAGTCAACAGAAAGTAAGACTTCTTTTTGTAAAAGTACCATGATTTCTCAGATGTAAAGCACATTTTTTACCCCAGAAATTTGTCAAAAGTCAATATTGCGCATTATACATGGGTATAGGGGAAAATGGAAACAAAATTCACATTTTATAGATGTATTCCGCCATCTAGAGGATATGAAAAAGCTGTCCGCTTTCATTCCAAAATGCTACCGCCACCTAGAGGTTATGAGAAAGGTGTACACTTTCATTCTAATATGCCACCGCTACCTAGTGGTTATGAAGAAGGTGTAGCCTACACTTTCATTCCAATATGACAGGGGTATGTGTGACTGACTGCATAATATGTACAGTTGTGCTCATAAGTTTACATACCCTGGCAGAATTTGTGACAGTTTTTCTTTTAAAAATATGACTGAATCAGAATCAGAATCATCTTTATTTGCCAAGTATGTCCAAAACACACAAGGAATTTGTCTCCGGTAGTTGGAGCCGCTCTAGTACAACAGACAGTCAATTTACAGAACACTTTGGGGACATAAAGACATTGACAAAAAACAATTGTGCAAAAAGATGCAGAGTCCTCTAGCACTTAGAGCAGTTCGAACGACTAATATTGCAATAGTCCAGTGCAATGACCATTGTGCAAAGGGCGCTGAGACTTCAAGGAGTGTATCCGGTTCAAAGTGACGAGTAGTGCGATCATCTGGGACAATGTTGGTTGTGCAAATGTTACAGATACTCCTCAATCAGTGTGCAAATGGAGCTGATGCTACTCTGGCATGAGTGGCCAGTATATGCAAATAGTGCAGCATGGCGAGACAACTACAGTGAGTGCACGAGTAATACGTAATTGGCCCCACAGAAATGTGGCAACGAACTCAAGTCAAAAAATTTCCAGCTTGTTGTAATGGAATTATAGGTTAGGTGTTTAAGAAGTTGATCGCAAGAGGGAAGAAGCTGTTGGAATGTCTACAAGTTCTAGTTTGCGTTGATCGGTAGCGCCTACCTGAGGGAAGGAGCTGGAAGAGCTGGTGACCGGGGTGCAGACGGTCCGAGAGGACAACAACAACCATAATTAATTTCTTTATGGTTATGTTTTGTTTAATGACAATGCTTTTTCTGAAATGCTTGACTGTTTAATATGAATCCCATTAAAATGAAATAAAATGTGTTTCGGCTGGTCCGTCGTGTTTTCTTTAAAGAATTGTACCCATCTTACAAATTCTGCCTGGGTAATCAAACATATGAGCACAACTGTGTTTTCTAATTTACTAAATAAAAGTAGGGCTGTGAATTTCAAAATAAGAGCAAGTCAATAAAAAAAGAAAGTGTTACATGTTCAAATAAAGTACTTAACTTCATAATAATTATTTGAAAAAAACCGAACTCAATAGAGATAATACTTAGTTTTGATCATATGGGTAGAAGCAAGATCATGCATTGTAAAAATGCATTATACATCAGTAGAAGGGTTTTCCAGAGTTTTGAGGTCGACTTTTGGGGTGCGTGTTATACATGGGTGTGTATTATACACGAGAAATTACGGTAATTTTAAATAAACACAACAGCTACACGGAACAAAAATCAAGTCTTTCCAAATCTGTGTATACTAAATGTCATGTTACTTTCAGGTACCACAAACTTGGCACAGGTTTTAACCCTAATTCATTAGATAAACAAAAGGAGCGCCAGAAGGGCTTGCCCAAACAAGTGTTTGAGGCTGATGAATTACCGGACAGCAGCAGCTACCAAGATGACCAGGTACAAATATGGGCATTAACAGTGTATTATATAAGTTCCAATTCTACTAAATGTGGTTTGCTGCAATATTTCAAATGCAGTATTTTATGAAGTTAAGACCTGTGGATATTATGTTATGCTCACCCACAAATCTTGACCATGACATTTGTCTTACAACCCCAATTCCAATGAAGTTGGGACGTTGTGTTAAACATAAATAAAAACAGACTACAATGATTTCCAAATCATGTTCAACCTATATTTAATTGAATACACTGCAAAGACAAGATACTTAATGTTCAAACTGATCAACTTCATTGTTTTTGGCAAATAATCATTAACTTAGAATTTTATGGATGCAACACGTTCCAAAAAAACTGGGACAGGTGGCAAAAAAGACTGAGAAAGTTGAGGAATGCTCATCAAACACCTGTTTGGAACATACCACAGGTCAACAGGCTAATTGGGTGCAGGTGGGTGCCATGATTGGGTATAAAAGGAGCTTCCCTGAATTCCTCAGTCATTCACAAGTAAAGATGGGGCAAGATTCACCTCTTTCTGAACAAGTGTGTGAGGAAATAGTCGAACAGTTTAAGGTCCATGTTCCTCAACGTACAATTGCAAGGAATTTAGGGATTTCATCACCTACGGTCGATAATATCATCATAAGGTTCAGAGAATCTGGAGAAATCACTGCATGTAAGTCGCAAGGCTGAAAACCGAATTGAACGCCCGTGACCTTTGATCTCTCAGGCGGCTCTGCATCAAAAACCGACATCAATGTGTAAAGAATATCACCACATGGGCTCAGGAAGACTTCAGAAAACCAATTTCAGTAAATACAGTTCGGCGCTAGATCCGTAAGTGCAACTTGAAACTCTCCTATGCAAAGCAAAAGCCATTTATCAACAACACCCAGAAACGCTGCCGGCTTCTCTGGGCCCGAGCTCATCTAAGATGGACTGATGCAAAGTGGAAAAGTGTTCTGTGGTCCGACGAGTCCACATTTCAAATTGTTTTTGGAAATTGTGGACGTCGTGTCCTCCGGGCCAAAGAGGAAAATAACCATCCGGACTGTTATGGACGCAAAGTTCAAAAGCCAGCATCTGTGATGGTATGGGGCTGTGTTAGTGCCAATGGCATGGGTAACTTACACATCTGTGAAGACACCATTAATGCTGAAAGGTACATACAGGTTTTGGCGAAACATATGCTGCCATCCAAGCAACGTCTTTTTCATGGACGCCCCTGCTTATTTCAGCAAGACAATGCCAAACCACATTCTGCACGTGCTTCATAGTAAAAGGGTGCGGATACTAGACTGGCCTGCCTGCAGTCCAGACCTGTCTCCCATTGAAAATGTGTGGCGCATTATGAAGCGTAAAATACGACAACGGAGACCCCGGACTGTTGAATAGCTGAAGCTGTACATCAAGCAAGAATGGGAAAGAATTCCCACCTACAAATATTCAACAATTTAGTGTCCTCAGTTCCCAAACGTGTATTGAATGTTGTTAAAAGAAAAGGTGATGTAACACAGTGGTAAACATGACCCTGTCCCAGCTTTTTTTGGAACGTGTTGCAGCCATAAAATTCTAAGTTAGTGATTATTTGCTTAAAACAAGTTTATCAGTTTGAACATTAAGCATCTAAGTTAATGATTATTTGCTTAAAACAAGTTTAGCAGTTTGAACATTAAATATATTGTCTTTGTAGTGTATTCAATTAAACATGGGTCGAACATGATTTGCAAATCATTGTATTCTGTTTTTATTTATGTTTAACACAATGTCCCAACTTCATTGGAATTGGGGTTGTAATAAACAGTTTTGTTGTTGTCGTTGTAGGATGACCTAAAGCGGCGGTCAATGTCCATTGATGACACCCCTCGGGGAAGCTGGGCTTGCAGCATCTTTGACTTGAAGAATTCCCTCCCTGACTCCCTCCTCCCCCATCTTCTTGATCGTGCCCCCAATGAAGAGATTGACAGACACAATGAGGATCAACGCAAGACCAACCGCCATCGGGAACTCTTTGCTCTGCACCCAGCTCTTGATGAGGTCTAGAATCAATCAATCGGTCGATCAATCAGTCAATCAATAAATCAATCCAACTTTATTTATAGAGCACTTTTTATAGATCGATGCAACTCAGTGCTTTACACGCATTAAAATCACATCCTCCCGACACTCGTCCAGAAAGACACTGACACACACACACACGCACAAACATAGAGGTTAAAAATAATGTAATGACCTAAGGACCTGAGGCTGGGTATAGAGCAGGGGTGGGCAAATGATTTGGTTCAGGGGGCCACATTGACTTTTGAAATTTGACAGGCGGGCCAAGCCAAAACCAAATGCTTACATTAAAAAAAAAAAAAAAAAAAAAAAAAAAAAAGCATTGTAGTGTTAATACTTAGATTTACCTTTAATGGGAACAGTGTTGTTTTGTTGATCACCTTTTTTTGCCAGTGCATCAAAGTCTGGTGTTAGTTTTGTCCTGGCTATTCTCAGAACACATCTGAGGTGTTCATCACTCAGCTGGGATCTGGAGGATGTTTTGTTGGTGTTCATCACACTAAAAGTCTGTTCACACACACCGGTAGAGCCAAACGCCACCAGCATCCTCTGTGCCATCTTCTGGATTTTTGGAAATTTGTGTGCGCTTAATGAAGCATAAAACTCATCCAGTTTGAGAGTTCTTCTCTTTTAAGACAGTATCACATTGGAGATCAGTTCCATCTGCAGCTCCTGTGGCGCTGTTTCAGGGTAGTGTGTGACTGAATCTTGGATGGGAGTTTGTCAGATGAAGGTGTTTTGTTGAACCTGCAAGCTGATTTTCACCGCTGAGCCGTAGCCATCAGTTCCTGCGTTGATTGGCTGTTAGCATAATCAGCATGCTTGGTAGAAAAGTGACAGCTGATGTTATATTCCTCTAAAACGGCATTGGTTTCTTAACAAATTAGACATACAGCCTTTGACAGGACTTGTGAACGAGTATTTAGTAGTCCATTCTATATTAAACACTTGGCACTCACTGTCAACTATTCTTTTCTTTGGCCCACTCATGGTTGAAGAAGCGTTCAGAGCAGTAGCAGAGTAAAAACAGAACAGCCAAAGTCAAGTCAATGTAGCACTTTACCTACTGTGCTACCTGGTGGAACCACTGGGCATTGCAGGACAACCTGGTGGAACCACTGGGCTTTACAGCACAACCTGGTGGAACCACTCGGCATTACAGGAAAATGTCAAATGATGTAGTCATGATTTTTATATGATTTGGGGGATTCTGTACCAATCTTTGGCGGGCTGGATTGAAATGATCAACGGGCCGGATGTGGCCCAGGGCCGTAGTTTGTCCACCCCTGGTATAGCGCATCCAGGTCAGGAAACCACTCAAGGAGCCGTCTGCAGCACAACCAGATTACAGGCCGTGGCCTCAGGCCCCCAGTGCCGTGGTGCAGCAAGTGCTACACAACGGCAACTGAGGACCCCATGAGGCAGTACCATAGACAGTGTACTCCTACATACCTCCATCCAGCAGTATTTCTCCTCTAGAGCATTATTTTACCTTTTATCCTGGCCACTGCTGCACACACAAGCATCAGTGATACAGGCAAGGGAATCAAGACAGGGGGATGGTGCAAATATATATTTCTGTTTGTTTGTATGGCATGGGGTGGCACGGTGGGCGACTGGTTAGAGCGTCTGCCTCACAGTTCTGAGGACCGGGGTTCAAATCCCGGCCCCACCTGTGTGGAGTTAGCATGTTCTCCCCGTGCCTGCATGGGTTTTCTCCGCGCACTCCGGTTTCATCCCACATCCCAAAAACATGCATGGTAGGTTCATTGAAAACTCTAAATTGCCCGTAGGTGTGAATGTGAATGGTTGTTTGTTTATATGTGCCCTGCGACTGGCTGGCAACCAGTCGCCCGCCTCCTGCCCTAAGATAGCTGGGATAGGCTCCAGCACTCCCGCGACCCTAGTGAGGATAAGCGACATGGAAAATAGATGGGTGGATGTATGGCATGATGTACATCTAGGATTTTTAAATATTATTATTGTTCATAATGTTATGTCTTTATGTACTTCTTCTCTAGGAAGACCCTATTGAGCGGCACTGTGTGCCTGAAGTTCCCAAAGAACATTTTGGCCAGAGACTACTTGTCAAGTGCTTGTCCTTGAAGTATGTGGTGGGAAAACCTTTCCAGGAAAAAAACATTTCCTTTAACGTTGTGTTTGCTGAATCACTTTGTTTTTGTCTTCCACTGTAGGTTTGAAATCGAAATTGAACCCATATTTGCTAGTTTGGCTTTATATGATGTCAAGGAAAAGAAAAAGGTAAGATGATATTCTTTCATCAGATAGAGTTAAAAAATTAGGCCAATACTGAAATGTCATCAAACTTGGGAAGCCCAAGGGTTATTCTAGGATTGAACTACAAAAATAGCAAGCATTCCTGTAGGTCCGCAAGAAAAGCTATTGTGGGCCTACAGGAACGCTTTTTAATTTGATACTAAATGTAATAATGATAAACAGTAGAGGGAAGCAGTCACCTTGTTAAATATGCATTTCACTTAAAACAATTAAATGTCCATTATGAAAGGGGGCATTTAAAGTAGCAAAACAGTTACATCATTCCATATTTTCTTTGCCGGCAGTAAAAAAAAAAAAAGAAATTATAATAATTTATGGGTCACTGATGGTATAGTGGTACACTAGCCTGACTTTGGTGCGGGCAGCGTGGGTTCATTTCCTACTTGGTGACGGTGTGAATGTGAGTGCAAATGGTTGTCCGTGCCCATGTGTGCCCTGTGACTGGCTGGCGACCAGTTCAGGGTGTAGTCCGCCTTTACCCAAAGTCAGCTGGGATAAGCTCCGGCGCCCCGCAACCTTAACCAGGATAAGCGGTGTTGAAAATGGATGGATGGATAATAATTTATTTGTGTATATTTAACAGATATCAGAGAACTTTTTCTTTGACCTGAATTCCGAGCAGACAAAGGCAATGTTGCGTCCACACATTCAGACTGCAGCTATTTCCACGTTAGCACGCTCTGCCATATTCTCCATCACCTATCCCTCTCAGGATGTCTTCCTGGTAATCAAGGTCAGCCAGTTATGAATTTATGACACCATATTCTCAATTCTTACAGTATTCTCAATTGTTGCAAATAAATCTCAGCAGTTTTATGATCATTCCTTGCTGCACTGAAACTGTTTTTCCTTCAGTTAGAGAAGGTCCTGCAGCAAGGAGATATTGGGGAGTGTGCTGAACCCTATATGGTCTTCAAAGAATCTGATGCTACCAAGGTACATGTGAAAATCGGGGCATATATTTTATGCAAATTATAATTGTATTCTGTATACAACAAATTTAGATTATGTATGATAACAGTATGAACTGCTCAATGCATGATTTAACCAACAACAAAAAAAAGAATTTCTGGGAAAGTAGCTGTTGATATGATGTGTCAGCTCTCTTCTTTTATAGAACAAAGAAAAATTGGAGAAACTCCGCAGTCAGTCTGAGCAATTCTGCCAACGCCTTGGTCGATACCGCATGCCATTTGCTTGGACTGCCATCCACCTAATGAATATTGTCAACAGTGCTGGCAGTCTCGAGAGAGATACTGAGCTGGAGATGAGCCTTTCAGGTCTTCAATTTTACTTAAATTATTTACAGTATATGCTGTTTGTGTGACTGTATCTTCAACATATTACAGTAGGATGATGTTTAGGATAGACAAGATATTACAGTGGGTACGGAAAGTATTCAGACCCCTTAAATTTTTCACCCTTTTTTATATTGTAGCCATTTGCTAAAATCATTTAAGTTCATTTATTTCCACATTAATGTACACACAGCACCCCATATTGACAGAAAAAAAATGGAATTGTTGTAATTTTTGCAGATTTATTAAAAAAAGAAAAACTGAAATATCACACAGCCACAAGTATTCAGTCCCTTGCTCAGTATTAAGTAGAAGCACCCTTTTGAGCTAATACAGCCTTTTTGGGAATGATGCAACAAGTTTTTCACACTTGGACTTGGGGATCATCTACCATTCCTCCATGCAGATCCTCTCCAGTTCTATCAGGTTGGATGGTGAACGTTGGTGGGCAGCCATTTTCAGATCTTTCCAGAGATGCTCAATTGGGTTTAAGTCAGGGCTTTGTCCGGGCCATTCAAAAAAAGTTAACGAAATTGTTCTGAAGCCACTCCTTCTGTATTTTAGCTGTGTGCTTAGGGTCATTGTCTTTTTTGAAGGTGAACCTTCGACCCAGTCTGAGGAGCACTCTGGACAAGGTTTTGGTCCAGGATATGCCTGTACTTGGCCGCATTCGTCTTTTTTTCGATTGCAACCAGTCTCCCTGTACCTGCAACTGACAAACACACCCACAATATGATACTCCCACCACCATGCTTCACTGCTGGGACTGTATTGGACAGGTGATGAACAGTGCCTGGTTTTCTCCACACATGCCACTTAGAATTAAGGCCAACAATTTCTATCTTGGGCTCATCAGACCAGATAATCGTATTTCTCCCCATCTTGGAGTCCTTCAGGTGTTTTTTAGCAAACTCCATGCAGGCTTTCATGTGTCTTGCACTGAGGAGAAGCTTCCATCGAGCGACTCTGCCATAAAGCCCCGACTGGTGGAGGGCTGCAGTGATGGTTGACTTTCTAGAACTTTTGCTCATCTCCCGACTGCATCTCTGGAGCCACAGTGATCTTTGGGTTCTTCTTTACCTCTCTCACCAAGGCTCTTCTCCCCCAATTGCTCAGTTTGGCCGGACGGCCAGCTCTAGGAAGGGTTCTGATCATCCCAAACGTCTGTCATTTCAGTATTATGGAGGCCACTGTACTCTTAGGAACCTTAAGTGCAGCAGGATTTTTTTTTGTATCCTTAGCCAGATCTGTGCTTTGCCACAATTCTGTCTCTGAGCATGATTCTCATTTGGTCTGACATGCACTGTGAGATGTAAGGTCTTATATAGACAGGGGTGTGGCCTTCCTAATCAAGTCCAATCAGTATAATCAAACACAGCTGGACTACAATGAAGGTGTAGCACCATCTTAAGGATGATCAGAAGAAATGGACAGCACCCGAGTTAAATATATGAGTGTCACAGCAAAGGGTCTGAATACTTCTGGCTGTGTGGTATTTCAGTTTTTCTTTTTTAATAAATCAGCAAGAATTTCAACAAATGTTTTTTCTGTCAATATGGGGTGCTGTGTGTACATTAATGAGAAAAAAAATAACTTAAATGATTTTAACAACCCCTCCTGGAAGCCGTCACCTTATCGTGGTGGAGGGGTTTGTGTGTCCCAATTATCCTAGGAGTTAAGCTGTCTGGGGCTTTATGCCCCTGGCAGGGTCACCCATGACATACAGGTCCTAGGTGAAGGACCAGACAAAGCACGGCTCAAAGACCCCTTATGATGACGAAAAACTATGGACTCAGTTTTCCCTTGCCGGACGCCAGGCTTGGAGGTGAGGCTCGAAGGCGAGTGCATGGTGGCCAGGCCTGCACCCACGGGGCCCGGCCGTGCACAGGGGCCATAAGGGTTGGGTGCAGTGAGAGCTGGGCGGTGGACGAAGGCAGGTACCTTGGCGATCTGATCCCCGGCTACAGAAGATGGCTCTCGGGGTGTGGAATGTCACCTCTCTGGGAGGGAAGGAGCCCGAGCTGGTGTTTGAGGTCGAGAAGGTCCGACTAGATATAGTCGGACTCTCCTGCACACACAGCTTGGGCTCATCACGGAGTGTCCATAATGAACACCATGTTCAAGCATAAGGGTGTCCACACGTGCACTTGGCACCAGGACACCCTAGGTCGCTGTTCGATGATCGACTTTATGGTCGTGTCATCAGACTTGCGGCCGCATGTCTTGGACACTCTGGTGAAGAGAGGGGCTGAGCTGTCAACTGATCACCACCTGGTGGTGAGTTGGCTCCGATGGTGGGGAAAGATGCTGGTCCGACCTGGCAGCCCCAAACGTATCGTGAGGGTCTGCTAGCCAAGCCATGCAGCTTTGGTGGTCGCTGAAGCAAAAACTTCAGTATGGGAGGAGTTTGGTGAGGCCATGGACCAGACTTCTGGACGGCTTCGAGGAAATTCTGGTCCACCCTCCGGCGTCTCAGAAGGGCGAAGCAGTGCACCATCAACACTGTGTATAGTGGGGATGGGGCGCTGCTGACATCGACTCGGGACGTTGTCTGTCGGTGGGGAGTATACTTCGAAGACCTCGTCAATTCCACAGACACGCCTTCCCATGAGTAAGCAGAGTCTGGGTTCTCTGAGGCGGGCTCTCCCATCTCTGGGGTTGAGGTCACCAAGGTGGTTAAAAAGCTCCTCGGTGGCAAGGCCCCAGGGGTGGATGAGATTCGCCCGGAGTTCCTAAAGGCTCTGGATTTTGTGGGGCTGTCCTGGTTGACACACCTTTGTAACATCACGTGGACATCGGGGACAGTGCCTCTGGATTGGCAGACTGGGGGGGACCAGAGGATGTGTTCCAACTACAGGGGTATTACACTCTTCAGCCTCCCTGGTAAGGTCTATTCAGGGGTGCTGGAGAGGAGGGTCCGTCAGGAAGTTGAATCTCAGATCCAGGAGGAGCAGTGTGGTTTTCGTCCTGGCCATGGAACAGTGGACCAGCTCTACACCCTCGGCAGGGTCCTCGAGGGTGCATGGGAGTTCGCCCAACCAGTCTACATGTGTTTTGTGGACTTGGAGAAGGCATTCGACTGTATCTTGGGGTCTTGTTCACGAGTGAGGGAAGAATGGAACGGTAGCTCGACAGGCGGATCGGTGCAGCGTCTCCAGTGATGCGGACTTTGTATCGGTCCGTTATGGTAAAGAAAAAGCTTAGCCGAAACTTTCTCAAGTCTCAATTTACCGGTCGATCTATATTCCTACACTCACGTATGGTAACGAGCTGTGGGTCGTGACCGAAAGAACAAGATCCCGGATACAATCGGCCGAAATGAGTTTCCTCCTCAGGGTGTCCGGGCTCGCCCTTAGAGATGGGGTGAGAATCTCGGTCATCCCGGAGGATCGCAGAGTAGAGCCACTGCTCCTCCACATCGAGAAGAGCCAGATGAGGTGGCTGTGGCATCTGATTCGGACACCTCCCTAGTGAGGTGTTCCGGGCACGTCCCACTGGAAGGAGACCCCGGGGACGACCCAGGACACGCTGGAGAGACTACGTCTTTCGACTGGCCTGGGAACGACTCTGGATCCCCTCGGAAGAGTAGTGGCTGGGGAGAGGGAAGTCTGGGCGTCCCTGCTAAAGCTACTGCCCCTGCGACCCGACCTAGGATGAGCAGTAGAAAATGGATGGGTGGATGGATGATTTTAACAAATAACAGCAATATAACAGAGAGTGAAAAGTTTAAGGGGGTCTGAAAACTTTCCGTACCCACTGTGTATGATACGATGGAAATACGGGATTTATCTCAAGCCTAATCTAACGACTGTGTTGCAGGTTCAACTACGGTAATTTCTTGTGTATAATGCGCACCCTTAAAGTTGACCTCAAAATTCTGGAAAACCCTTCTCCCCATGTGTAATGGATTTTTACAATGCATGATTTTACTTCTACCCATATGATCAAAACATGAAGTATTACCTGTATTTTGTTAGTATTTTCAAATATTTATTTTGAAGTTAAGCACTTTATTTGAACATGTAATTCTTTTTATTTGCTTGCTCTTATTTTGAAATTCACAGCCCTATTTTTATTTAGTAAATGAGACAACACACATTTGTGCTCATATGTTTGATTACCCAGGCAGAATTTTTAGGATGTGTACAATTCTTTAAAGAAAACATGAAGGACCAGGTGAAACACATGTAATTTTATTTTAATGGGATTCAAACTTTCAAGCAATTCAGAAAAGCATGATCATTAAACAGAACATAACCATAAAGAAATTAATGATGGTTGTTGTTCAGTCATCAGTCGTATTAAAAAGAAACACAACAATATTTCACAAATTCTGCCAGTCCATGCATTATACACGAGAAATTAAGGTAATTGATTTTGATTTAGTATTCTGGATCAAGGGACTAAGTTTACTAAGTTATCATTTTTGTTGTAGCTTTGGCAGAGGTCTGTGCTTTCTTCATGCTCTTGTTACTGTCATTTTGACTCTACTCCCTTTATGCAGAGAGAAAGGGCTCATGGTCAGAACGGCGGAACTCGAGCATCATGGGAAGACGGTCCCTGGAAAGAACCACCAGTGGAGATGAATCATGTAGTCTTACTGGTTTCAGACCTGCGACTCTAACCATCACCAACTTCTTTAAACAGGTCTGCACAGCCACAGCTGTACTCTCAAATACATATACACATCTAAAATATTATACTGTATGTAAAATATGATGTCGAGGCAAGCAGCATTTCATCTTCTCCCAAATTTTGGTTTATTTTAGGAGGGTGATAGGCTGAGTGATGAGGACTTGTATAAGTTTCTTGCTGATATGAGAAGACCTTCCTCAGTGTTGAGGAGACTCAGACCCATAACAGGTATTAACATACATTTGACATTTATTTAAGAAAAATATCTGTAAAACATTTTTTTTAACTTATTTTTCATTTCCATTAGTAACTGTATCAATTGTCATTCCTCGTCAAAGTCACTCTCATTGTTCTCTTTAACTTTCCCTGCAGCCCAGTTGAAGTTGGACATTTCTCCAGCTCCAGAGAACCCCCATTATTGTTTGACACCTGACCTCTTGCAGGTTAAACCTTACTCAGACAGTAGAGTGCGCCCCACCAGGGAGATCTTGGAGTTTCCTGCCAGGGATGTATATGTGCCAAACACCACATACAGGTACTGGATTGTCTGTGTGACTGGAATTATAGAGATGGTAGAGATCAGGCAAACAAAGCCATTTTGTCCAGAAAAATATTAGGGACCCTAAATGAACTAACACTTAGGGCCTGATTTACTTAGACCCCAAATAGTGAGCATTAAATTCCTTGTTCCTAACGTCTAACAGATTGTGTGTGCTGTTAGTGGGCATATTGCACGTGATTTACTAAGACTGCAATCTTTTACTAAGATCCCAAAGAGCAGGCTTTTATTTGCGTGTTCACTCACTTGTAACAGATTGTGCACAATGTTGGGAAAAAGTAAAAGAGTTGAAGAATGCTGTATTTAAGATCGGTTTGCGATTTAGGTAACTGATGGTTTTCACCATGAAAAATTTAGGAGAGTGTTGCTAAACCAAAATGACGTTTAAAATGATGGAATTGGAAATGTTAGTGGAAGAGGCATACAAACATATTACTGAGTTAGAGAAACTATATCGATCGCTCTCCAAGCCAGCAACCATATTAAAGTCATGTTTTGTTTCATCCGTCCTGAGTGTGTGGCAATTGGATGGACAGTTATGTGCCCATCCTGCATAACATTCCGTTTCAAATTTGGGACAAATTGCTTAGGACAATCATTAAAGACCCTGTAAAGTTATTTCTGTGGTTTGTTTCCAAATACATGAAATATGTCCGAAGATACAGCGGCTGAAATAAGTGTTTAACACGTCACCATTTTTCTCATTAAATATATTTCCAAAGGTGCTATTGACATGAACATTTCACCACGTTGGGAACAACCCAAGAAATCCATACATACAAAGAAAGTAGAAAAACTAAGCTCAGAAATTTTGTATGTAATAAAGTGAAATGACACAGGGAAAAAGTATTGAACACACCAACTGGTATTTATTTAATACTTTTTACAAAAGCCTTTGTTTGCAATGACAGCTTCAAGATGTCTCCGGTATGGAGAAAGTAGTCACATGCATTTCTTTGGTGTGATTTTGGCCCATTCCTGCACACAAGCAGTCTTCAAATCTTGTAGGTTCCGTGGGCTTCTTTTATGGACCTGGAGTTTCAGTTCTTCACATAGATTTTCGACTGGATTCAAGTCAGGTGATTGGCTGGACCATTCTAGCAGCTTTATTTTTTTTCTTTGAAACCAATTGAGTTTCCTTGGCAGTATGTTTTGGATCCTGATCCTGCTGAAATGTCCACTCGTTTCATTTTCATCATCCTCGTAGATGGAAGCAGATTTTTGTCAAGAATGTCTTGGTTCATTTGCCCATTCATCCTTCCTTCAATAATGTGAAGTTTACCAGTACCATTTGCTGAAAAGCAGCCCCACACCATCATGTTCCCACCTTCAAACTTCACTGTTGGTTTGGTTAGGGTGATGTGCAGTGCCATTGCTCCTCCAAACGTAGTGTGCATTATGGCATCTAAACTGTTACATTTTGCTCTCATCTGACCGGATAATATTCTCCCAGTATTTAACTGGCTTGTCCAAATGTTGTGCAGCAAACCTGAAACGAGCTTTGACATGCTTTTTTTTTAATTTTAATTTTTACTTTTTTCTCTTCTCAGCAATGGGGTCTTGCGTGGTGAGCGTGCATAGAGGCCATGGCTAATTGCAGGTCTTTTTGAAGCTTTCCACAGGTGGTCCTTGGCTCTTGGACAACTCTTCTGATTATTCGTTACACTTCTCTGTCAGAAATTTTGCTCAGAGAACCTGATCGAGGAAAATTTATGGTGGTATGATTGGCTTTCCACTTACATATTATGGCCCCAACCGTGCTCACTGGAACGTTCAGAAGCTTAGATATGCGCTTGTAACCAATGCCATCATTATATTTTCCAACAATTAGTTTGCGATGTTCTTGAGACAGCTCTCTGCTCTTACCCATCATGAGATGTGTCTTGAGTCACACCTTGGCAATGAGACCTTTTTGTCGGCCATGAATTCGTACTGAACCAGCTGATACTCATTTGCACTGACAAGGGGCTGGATTGCTGTTTGATTACTTATAGATTTTAGGTGTAGGTCTTGGCTTTCCATACCTTTTTGCACCTCCCTTTCTTAATGTGTTCAATACCTTTTCCCTGTGTTTGTTCCCATTTTTACACACAACTTAATTTCTGAGCTTATTTGTTCTACTCTCGCTCTCGTACAGTGCAGATGCTTTTTTGCTCGCTCTGCTTGCTTTGCTTCTGCTTACATTTAAAAAAAAATTAGAAGCAGCGATTCCTGGATATTTTTAAACCTGTGGGACTGTACTCTTTTGTAGATAGTCATTTGTTGCTATATTCCAATATTTTCTGATACCCTCTCACCATTACGTGAACGTGGCCTGCTTTTTAGCACAAGCTTGCTATTAGCAACAGACCAGCAATCAAGATGCCTCCCTTTTCCACTGAGGACTATCACGGACTGCTGCAGAGGATGTCAATCCTGGAAACGAAAATCCACCGTCTTGAAGTGTATGTGGATGTAAATGGACAGTCGGGGAATGAAACCACTCTACTGATGAGCAAATGGCAAAATGGTGAGCAGAAGTGTGCTAGCAGACAGCCACTTATCTCAACAAAGAGGGCGGATGTGGTCTGTGGAAACGGTCATAGACCATCCAGCAGTTCTCCCTGTAATTTACTGGGAGTAAAGCCCAAAGATCTGGGACAACATCTAAAAGGGAGGACACAACACCAGCAGATTACTGAGGAATCTGGCTGGCCTGCGTTGCGGACTGCTTCAACGCCGAGTGAGGGGCCGTGGATGGTTGCTACAGCGAAGGGAAAGAAAAAAGGACGCGAGTCAATGCAAAACATTGACATCAGACTTACAAATAGATCTTAGCCACTTTTAGAAGACCCTGGCCAAGACTGCTCACCCCCCCACGACCTCTGAAAGGTATGATCCTACAACCCCAATTCCAATGAAATTGGGACGTTGTGTTAAACATAAATAAAAACAGAATACAATGATTTCCAAATCATGTTCAACCTATATTTAATTGAATACACTGCAAAGACAAGATATTTAATGTTCAAACTGATCAACTTCATTGTTTTTAGCAAATAATCATTAACTTAGAATTTTATGGCTGCAAACTGTTCCAAAAAAGCTGGGACAGGTCGAAAAAAAGACTGAGAAAGTTGAGGAATGCTCATCTAACACCTGTTTGGAACATCCCACAGGTGAACAGGCAAATTGGGAACAGGTGGGTGCCATGATTGGGTATAAAAGGAGCTTCCCTTAATTGCTCAGTCATTCACAAGCAGAGATGGGGCGACGTTCACCTCTTTGTGAACAAGTGCGTGAGAAAATCAGTTTAAGGACAATGTTCCTCAACGTGCAATTGCAAGGAATCTAGGGATTTCATCATCTACGGTCCATAATATCATCAAAAGGTTCAGAGAATGTGGAGAAATCACTGCATGTAAGCGGCAATGCCGAAAACCAACATAGAATAGCCGTGACCTTCGATCCCTCAGGCGGGACTGCATCAAAAACCGACATCAATGTGTAAAGGATATCACCACATGGGCTTAGGAACACGTCAGAAAACCAATGTCGGTAAATTTGGCATTAACATCCGTAAGTGCAACTTGAAACTCTTCTAGTCCATCTTGAAACTCTTCTATGCAAAGTAAAAGCCATTCATCGACAACACCCAGAAACGCCGCCGGCTTCTTTGGGCCCGAGCTCATTTAAATGGACTGATGCAAAGTGGAAAAGTATTCTGTGGTCCGACGAGTCCACATTTAACATTGTTTTTGGAAATTGTGGACGTCGTGTCCTCCGGGCCAAAAAGGAAAAGAACCATCCAGACTGTGATTGACGCAAAGTTCAAAATCCAGCATCTGTGATGGTATGGGGCTGTGTTAGTGCCAATGGCATGGGTAACTTACACATCTGTGAAGGCACCATTAATGCTGAAAGGTACAAACAGGTTTTGGAGAAACATATGTTGCCATCCAAGCAACGTCTCTTTCACGCCCCTGCTTATTTCAACAAGACAATGCCAAACCACATTCTGCACGTGTTACAACAGCGTGGCTTCGTAGTAAAAGAGTGCAGGTACTAGACTGGCCTGCCTGCAGTCCAGACCTGTGGCGCATTATGAAGCGTAAAATACGACAACGGAGACCCCGGACTGTTGAACAGCTGAAGCTGTACATCAAGCAAGAATGGGAAAGAATTGCATCGACAAAGCTTCAACAATTAGTGTCCTCAGTTCCCAAACGTTTATTGAATGTTGTTAAAAGAAAAGGAGATGTAACACAGTGATAAACATGACCCTGTCCCAGCTTTTTTGGAATGTGTTGCAGCCATAAAATTCTAAGTAAATGATTATTTTCTCAAAACAATAATGTTTATCAGTTTGAACATTAAATATTTTGTCTTTGTAGTGTATTCAATTGAATATAGGTCGAACATGATTTGAAAATCATTGTATTCTGTTTTTATGTTTAACACAACGTCCCAACTTCATTGGAATTGGGGTTGTAAATCATACAAGAAAAAAATGGCACCCCAAACAGAAGAAAAAACTGAAATCAGAAGGAGCTACACTGCGTCTTTGTGGATCTAGAGAAAGCCTATGACAAAGTACCTAGAGAGGAACTGTGGTACTCCATGCGGAGGTCTGGAGAGCAGAGAAGTATGTTAGAGGTATGCTGTAAGTGTGACAGAGGAATTTAACTAAATGACTGCATCAGGGATCAGCCCTGAGGCCTTTCCTGTTTGCAGTGGTGATGGATAGGCTGACAGATGAGGTTAGACTGGATTCCCCATGGACCATGAAGTTTGCAGATGACATTGTGATCTGCAGTGAAAGCAGGGAGCAGGTGGAGGAACAGTTAGAAAGGTGGAGGCATTTACTGGAAAGGAGAGGAATGAAGATTAGTAATACAGAATATGTCTGTGCATGATGGGGGTGGAGGGGAGAAGAGAGAGCGAGGGTGTAGGGATGGGGTCAAGTCTAGAGCAAAGGTGAGTGTGGTAAGGAAGTGAAGAAACGGATCCAAGCAGGTTGGAAAGGGTGGAGGAAGGTGTCAGGTGTGTTGTGTGACAGAAGAGTCTCTGCTAGGATGAAGGGCAAATATTATAAAACAGTGGTGAGCCCAGCCATGATGTACGGCATGGAGACAGTGGCACTGAAGAGACAACAGGAAGCAGAGCTGGAGGTGATGAAAATGAAGATGTTGAGGTTCTCTCTAGGTGTGACCAGGTCGCATAGGATTAGAAATGAACTCATCAGAGGGACAGTCAAGGTTAGATGTTTTGCAGAAAGTCAGAGAGAGAGCATACTTTGATAGTTTGGACACGTCCAGAGGGGAGAGAGTGAGTATATTGGTAGAAGGATGATGACGATGGAGCTGCCATGCAAGAGAGCTAGAGGAAGACCAAAGAGGAGGTTGATGGATGTAGTGAGGGAAGACATGAGGGCAGTTGGTGTTAGAGAGGAGGATGCAGCAGATAGGAAAAGGATGACACGCTGTGACGACCCCTAACGGGAGAAGCCGAAAGGAAAAGACACAGCAGCTCTGGATCAGTGACACTAGCATAATAAACAATCCTGGTTTCACCAGCTTTACAACTGTGACTGATAATTAAAGTAGACTCAATCAACATGACTTATTTTGTTAATCCATTTCAGTATTTACAATAATGTAAACGTTAATATAATGCATTAATTATTTGCTATAACTGTTCTTAAAAACTCACATAGGAGAGTCATTGGATTTTCTTATTTAATGAACTTTTGGAACACTTGTATGGAACTTGATGAAACACATTTACAGAACATTTGTGTACAATGGACAGGAGTCAATGTGACCCAATAACAGGAGATACATAGCACTGTGTATTTTACCATATAACATACAGTAATAGCAGGTACATGATTTAAATACTTTACTGAGTAAAAAATGAAAACGAACAATGGGCAAAACAAAGCACATAGTCACTACAAAACCATATCAAATCCTAACTTTCACTTGCCTTTAATCCACTTGGAACATGCTAAAGTCAACTCGAACCTTCATGTTTACTGAAAAGATTTGCTGAGCAATGCTACATTTTTAATTGCTTTTCCATCAGTCCTTGTTGTTTTGTCTTCTACTGCATTATTGTAGTACTGTAGTCTGCATGGTTTAATCGCTCCATTCTGCTAGTGACTGATGTTGTGTAACGATAGTTCTAAAGCCCATCTTCTTCATACCTTTATGACCTTTATGGCATTGTTGCATCATTTCACCATGGCAGTATTTTGAGACTACTAGTTTTGTTTGGTGGGCGGTAACAGCCTCTACAAAAATGTTCTTTTACAACAAAAATGTAGTGTCATAGATTTGTGTATGTGTTATGTTGGGTGAGAGGTGTATATCAGTGTTTGATTAAAAATGCCAGTCGTGTTATCTGAGATGGCATGGATATCGGTTTCATTTGAAACCTTCAGCAGCTGTGGCTGGTCGTATGGAGAATTTAGTCATCTTGAGGGAATATGCTGACCCATTTCCAGGTTTCCAGTGAAGGCCCCTTCTTCTCCCAGAACGTCCTTTAGCTCTAACCCATAGATACCTTCCATTAAGGTTGTTTTCTCCACACCCAGTAAACCACCAACCACCTGAAAATAATTTGTACAAAGCACATTATTTTGGCTTAAATGTCTTGGACTTGTCTTTTTATTGTGTGGCTGATATTAGTATACCTGTGTAATTGCGTGCACAGTTAGAGGCTTGTGGATTGCCATTATTTTGGTTTTTGGTGGAGAATCTTACACTGGAACTGTTAGCCATGGCATCAACCAGGTCACTGGAGAAGTGGCTCAGATGGAGTGCATAGTACTCAGAGGGACCATCTAGTGAGAAGTGGTATTCAGCCCAGTGTTTATCCTCCTTCCAGTCCTCCAGATCAATTCTCAAGATGTATAATCCTTGTTGTGTAATGCTCTGGATCTTCTTCAGCCCCAACCAAAAGTCCTCTGCATACAACAGATGATTTTACTTAAGTTGGATCTCAAATGGACTTTTGGACATCTAACTAGATCAACAATGTAGTCTACTTGCATTTACTCTCAAATCCTCTTGCTATTATTTTTTATTTCCATTTATTTTTGCTTGTTTAGACACAAATTAAAACAAACACTTTCCAGTGTTTCCATTCTCATATTCACATTGGTATAGTCAAGGGAAAATAACTTTCAAAATATGTTGATTATATACGGTGTGAAGCAATACTTACTTTCCAGATCTCCAAAACCCTTCTCATACTTATCCCATGTCTGGTCAAAATCCACTGACCCATCAACCCTGCGTTGGATCACAGTTGAACCGCCATCTGTGGAATGCATGGGGAATATTTTTGCTGGTAATATTTTTAATTCCCGCAATCTGTCTGGATTGACACTGTTATGATGAATAGCAAATTTTGAAATACACTGATGAAAAATACTGTGATGCTCAGTTTAAACATTTTCACCCACCAGAACCCATTTCACAGTAAACACTGAAAGGCTCAGATTGTTTTGGCTCGATGATGTAGATTCCACTCCTGTTCTCTTTTCTTTCAAATAACTCACTGCAATCAATGGGCAAATCTGAAATGACCAAGATAATTCAGAGCAAGGCACAAACATTTTTTTTTAATGTCTTTTCATTTGATTTATTTCTTTTAAAATAAATCATACTTGTGACAGGAAATTTAATTGTAATATAATGTAAAAATGTTACCATTTTCATAGACATCAGATGTGTTTCTTATCTGATACTCAAACACATCTGGAGCTGTAGTCTCTGAATCCATTGTCTTATCAGCTGTGTTTTGCAAACTGTCATAGTTAAGCTGCAAGAGAAAACCATTGCATTCACTTTATTAAGCTTTGTTTTTACCCAACAATGATCCTGACCCCAAAAAACAGGTGTCTACCTTTTCCTCCATATTCTTAATTTTGATTTTTTGATGGTCAAGCTGCGCATGCTGCTCCTGCACAGCATTCAGTAGATTTGTGATTGTTTTCTCCTGAGTTTCAATCACCTCCTTGAAGTAACAATGAAAAACATTATCACCCTTTTTTCATGACATCAGCATTGTAATAGTATTTTATGGCCAAGCAATTTAAATACACAAGTAATCTCTAGGAGTTGTTGGTGGCTCTCCAGTCCTCAACATTGAATAATGTTCAGTTTAACATCTTTTAAGCAAAACATTTTAATCACACAAATGTGTAAAGACTGCTATGTTCTCGACTAGAGCAGCAGTGAGACTGTCATAACAAGGAGACAATGTCAATGGGTTGGGATAGGTTAAAGTTCTTGCTACAAGTCCAAGAATGTGCACTTGTACAATATGTATGTCAAGTACAGTATTGATTTGTTCAGAGTACACAGCTGCAAAAGCTATGTAGTTACGCAACACCTTTTTTTTTTTGACTGATCAGTGTAGGTAGCTGTTGCCACATTGCTCTATTTTGATCTGTACATGACCTGAATGTTTAAAAAAACACATTTTGGGAAAATTTGACAACCTTTGTTGCTGCTTACCTTGAGTGCTCTAATTTCTTTGAGTTGGTCAGCAGGGAGCATATGCTCTGACAGTCCCTTTAACCTCTCCTCAAGTCTTCCCACCTTGCTCTGCAGCTGTTCACGCCCCTGCACAATGTTATTAATCTTAGAATTGAATTCCAAAGACAGGTTCTTGATCTCCTCATTGTTTGTTTTCAATACACTGGTTGTCCTCTTCAGTTCTTCCTCTTCCTCCTTGATTTCTGATGTGACCACTACAAGCTGGTAAAATGACTTGTCAAAAATATTCAATTTTTGGAAGATATCATTAATTTGGTTCTTGGTCTTGTGGACAAACTCTCGTAAGCTCTGGCCCAGTTGAAGGAGGCCATTTGCAAGAAGGCGGACATCGTCTAGCATGGCAAACCGAGACTTTGCCTCTGTTGGACTTGGTGCTGTTGTAAGGCTTTCGGAAGGCACTGTGAGGATGTCATCTTGACCCAAGTTTTCCAGGGGAACAGCAGCATTGGAACTGGCTAGCAGCAGTAACAGGAAAAACTGCATCATTATTTCTGTTTCTAACCAGCTTTTTGACAGTACTTGCTCTCAATGTACTGGTAAGACCCTTTTCATTCTCTCTTGCAACCAGACTTCTAACATAAAATGTGAGAGCAGCATGCTGCCCTATGTTATATACTGCCTGCTCTACGGAGGAGGGGGCTTAGCTGCTCTTTAAACCCTTCCATTTTGCTGCTCACCTCCCCCTATATCCGCCTGGAGCCCTCCTCCTCCTGAACAAACAAATCACAGCAGTGACCAAATGACATACCTCCCCCCTCTTTCAACCTACTTAACTGCTATTTGCTCTTCATAACACACCGCTGGTTCTCCAGATGGGAGCTTTAGCTGATCAGCAAAAAGCCAGCAATGGTCAACACAGGTGTTTGATGGATAGCCTGTCTGATCATTCTGAAAATTAAGAACCACTCTCATCCATTACTCTGATTGATAATGTTATCTATAATTAAAGCTCTTGAGCTTGATTTAACCTCCTGCTGAGTCAGCCTAGCACTAGGCTCTCAAGTATAGCAGGGAGTGGCACCATCATTTGTGCCAGGATTAAGCAATAAGGAATAAGAGATGTTGAAGCGGTTGGACAGTGAAGACGCATCATTTTGATTTTATTGTGATCACTAGTCATTATAGTTTTTTTCATTTTTATATGGTGTACAATTTTTCCACCATCAGATATGTGAAAATGAAAGGACAAAAACACTTTTAAAACAAAACACTGAAATCTGCTTAGTTCCACTCTAAGTTTGGGCTTCAGTTATCTTTAGTCTCTCCTCATTTTCACTTCATCTCTGATGTGACCACCGAAAGCTGTAATATAAAATCTAGCCAAAAAGACTCAAGGTTTGGCTTTCAGGAAAAACAAAACAAAAACTAATGTAAAACTTAGTATGCATTTGTTTCCCTTTGAACTGTGTTATATTTGAGGCTTGTAGAATAAGAGCCACATTTTGATCATGGGAAGCTCTCCCATTTTAATTGAACTACTTTTTTCATGCAGCCACATGACAAACCATTAATTTATCAGAACAGAGACATTCCCATGCTTCTTTGGAAGTTGTGTTTCCAGCTGTGATCTCTGTGGAGTTATCCCCAACTGAATCAACTACGTCACTGTGGTTTATTGTCTGATCCTAGGTTACTTTGCATTTCCTATTCTCTTGCCCCTTCTGACATGCATTGTATTTATTCACTACGCAAACCACTATGGGTATTTTAATTACGTTCCCTTCAAAGCATTTGTTAACACTAAATTCAGCTTGTTTGTTGGGTTGATACAGTAATTTGCGCAAGACCGACACAGAACATTTAGGTCAATCACGATATTGATGCCATTTAGTACACAATGCAGGAACTGTATACAGATGCATCTCAATGAACTAGAATATCATGAAGTAGTTTATTTCAGTAGTTCTATGCAAAAAGCACAACTCATATATAGATTCACTACACACACAGTGAAATATTTCTTGTGATTTTGATGATTATAGCCTACAGCCCTAATCGTGGTGTAAACACACATGAATACGACACCCCCCTTTTGAGCTGCCTGCCTACGGCAACGCTAAACTAGTAAGGTCAAGGTGGTCAACGCATTCCATGTGTGTGGACGGCAAGAAAACCAAAACACCAAGGATTCCGGTACATTGCACTGCATATGGGTGCATGCAACGCTCTACAATCACAACAAGGGAACTGGAAATAACCTTTGCAGGTAAAAATATATTTTTGGGACTTTTAAAAAAATATATACAGTATTGATAGCACATGGGGTGGCACGGTGGATGACTGGTTAGGACATCACAGTTCTGAGACCAAATGTGGAGTTTGCATGTTCTCTTCGTGTCTGCGTGGGTTTTCTCCGGGTACTCCAGTTTCCTCCCACATTCCAAAAACATGCATTGTATGTTGATTGGAGACTCAAAATTGTCCAAAGGTGTGAATATGAGTGTGAATGGTTGTTTGTTTACACTATGTGCCCTGTGATTTGCTGGCGAGCAGTTCAGGGTGTACCCTGCTTCTCACCCAGAGTCAGCTGGAATAAGCTTCAGCACGCCTGCGACCCTAGTGAGGATTAGTGGTACAAAAAATGGATGGATGGATTATAGCACACGCTTTGGCGTTGACAAAAAAAATTAATCTCGTGGAAATTGGTTGTGAATTGAGTTTTTGACTTAATTTCAATATCCAACATAGGCATGTCGATTACCCAGGCTCCTACAGCGCTCTGGCTTATCTACTATTCATATCTGCTGGTGTAAAGATTTGTTTTAATGATTCGATTTGTATCTGGATTCGTGGTTGCTAATATGATTAAAGGATGATATTGGTTCATTTAGAACAGGGGTGCCCAAACCTTTTGGCCCCAAGATCTACTTTTCAAGCAGCCACCCTCCCGCGATCTAGCTTTTTTTTGGGGGGTGGGGGCTGCGACTATGTCTCCGGTTTGAGAGCGCAGAGCGCTACCAGTGAGCTAAAATTCTGGGCCGCCGACACAGCTCAGCACCAATGTATGTTGGTGTACCTTGCATCACCGCATGAGCCAATCTTGCACAACACAACATAATTAACAATGTAAATTTTTTTGTCATTGCCTGAGTTTACTCCGATGACTTGCACTGAAGTGACTCAGCCAGGGATGCGTAGTCAGTGTCGTATTTTCCATGCACAGTCCTAAAATGCCGCTCCACATGTCCGTTCTTTGGTAATGCAATGGCAGACTGGCAGATGAGGCATACGCATTTCGAAAATGTTATCGTGAAAAAATACTCCTCATCCCATTCCGTATGAAACTGGTAGGTTTTTGTCGTCTTACTTGGTCCAGCTCCCCCACTCATTTTTATACCCTTTCTTAAGTTTAAGAGAAAACACCGAGAGATACAAATTGGAGGTAACTCACTGACAAGCTTGTTAGTTTTGACACACTTGGCACCGTTGTTTGCGTTGTTTGCGCATGTGCGTGACCTAAGTGTCCAGAAAAAGTCCGATATCATCGCTTTATATATGTATATCAATCAAGCAACGGGATGGATGATAGGCTTTTTCTTTAATGTCACGCAATGTCATGCGATCTACCAATACTACATGCAGGGTCGTCTGGTCGATCGCGATCGACGCATTGAGCGCACCTGATTTAGAAGGATACATTTCCAAAATGATTCAGTGGTTTGGAATCGATTAAGTAACATTTTAGCCATAAATTTAACTTGCAACAATTAACTAAATACCTGGATACTTGACAGTGCATGTGACGTTTTCTAGATTCCTGTTGTTTCTTGTAAGGTAATCAGGAAAAAAATTAGAATTGTGGATATCATAAACAAGTAATCAAAATAAGTAGGTTTAGCAGCTATTTCTGATGTTGTTTTTCAACATAGAAATAACACAAATACAACATTGATGTAGAAAATAAAGCACAACCAACAACCAGGTTAAATGAGAAGTTGTTGAACCTGCTACTATTATTTTAATAATCAAACAGCAGTGCACTAATCATTAACAAAAGATCAAGTGGAACCAACTGTTCTTCAATGAATCTACAGATTTTTCTTTTAAATGAACTTGTCAACATCACTAGAAACTCGCTCTGCTAGTACACTTGTGCGGGCAATACACAGGCACTGTTTAGCAAGGAGTTGGCCAGAGTTTTTTAACCAGTTGTGGAGGATAAGATATTTTGGGTTTGTGTTGACATGTAGCCTGAAGCCCCTTAATGACTGAAAAGTGGCTGTACTTGTGCTCTGCTGCTGCTGTTCTGAAAGTCATGAATGTGCCCCACACTAACACAATGGCGTTGTAATCTTTGAGGCATTAATTTGCAGTGAAAACGTTTTGTTTGTTTTGTTTTGTTTTTCAGAATCAGAATCAGAATCAGAATCATCTTTATTTGCCAAGTATGTCCAAAACACACAAGGAATTTGTCTCCGGTAGTTGGAGCCGCTCTAGTACAACAAACAGTCAATTTACAGAACACTTTGGGGACATAAAGACATTGACAAAAAACAATTGTGCAAAAAGATGCAGAGATGCAGATTTTTTCCCTGCTGCTGCTGCTGCTGCAGCGGGAACACAGCAAGTGCCTGGACGGTTGTCCAATGGTGCCTTAGCAGATGGTTGGCAAAACAGTGAGCGGCTTATTTAGAACATCTCCTTTTTTGCAAAGGGCAAACTTTCCACACACTGGACCATAACGCTGGTTTAATAATTTCTCACTCGCTGGCTTTTCATCTGCCATCCAGCATGCTATATTTTGTTGTCTGCTGGCATGTGGCGATGATGTTCAAGACAGGCTGACTGAATCGCAATACGTTTAACGTCTTTATCAATAAAAGTGCTATAAGGATTACACACATCCAGTAAAGTCTGCCATGCTGAAATCCAAGGTGTTATTTCCTAGCATTGATACAATCAATTGATTTCATTTTAAAACGATCTTGTATCTACAGTATGCGTTCCTCGTCTGGAAGGCCAACTTGCCGAACACAGTGTAGTTGGATCGTAGGCATAAAAATCGATACATTGATGTAGTAGATTAATCGGTACATCCCTAACAACCAACAAAAACCTCAATTCACCATCTCAAAAAAAAAAATTAAAAAAAATACATACATAAGACCCAATTAATCAATTATGATAAAGTTTATTCATATGCAATCAATACTTGGTTGGAGCTTCTTTTGCATGAGTTACTGCATCAATACGATGTGGCATGGAGGCAATAGGCCTCTGGCATTGCTGACATATTATGGAAGCCTAGGTTGCTCTAACAGCAGCCTTAAGCTTGTCTGCATTATTGGGTTCGGTGTCTTTCGGCTTCCTCTTGGAGAAAACCGAAAGATTGCCTAATAGGTTCTGGTGTTGTCAATTTGCTCAAGCACAGTAATGGTTATTTAACCAGCTTTTGTTTTTGGAACAGTGGGAGCAGGTTCAAAGTACTGTTGGTGCTGAAAATCAGCATTTCCATCATTAATTAAGCATAAAGTGCTCTAAAATTTACTGGTAAACAGCTGCGTTGACTTTAGACTTCAAAAAACACAATAGATCAACATCAGATGATATGGCACCCCAACTACCGCTGACCGTGGAAACACTTGATTTCTCGGAACTTGTATTGTGTGTCTCGCCACTCTTCCTCCAGCATATGGGTCCTTGATTCCCAAATGTAGTGCATTTCTTTTTCACGTATCACTGAGCAATAGTCCAGTTATATTTCTCCTTAGCCCAGGTAAGTGTTTCATGTTCAGGAATGCCTTGACACTGGGAATGTAACACAAATTCCTTGATTCGTCTGCGAATGGTGGTTCTTGATGCACTGTCCCCAGCATCAGGCCACTCCTTGTGAAGTTCTCCCAAATTCTAAAATGGGTTATGTTTTACAATCCTCTCAAGGCTGCAGTTATCCGTGTTGTTTGTGCATCTTTTTATACAACACTTTTTCCTTCCACTCAACTATATATTAATATGCTTGGATACAGAACTGTGAGAACAGCCAGCTTCATGAGCAATAATAATAATAATAATGCATATCACTGATATAGCGCTTTTAAAGGCACTCAAATATGCATTAAAATTGCATTTCATTCACTCCATAGTTACACCCTGGTGGTGGTAAGACCCTTATCTCCCTGGCCTGGAGACTAGTTGGTGACCTGATGGCAACTTGATTCTCTGCTGGTTATTGAGACGTCTCTGTGACATCTCCTGGAGCTTCGTGGAGACTAGCCGAGTCACCAAGTACTCACAGTGAAATCAAACCTTTTTGGCGACTCCCCTATATGCTCACTATGAAGAAAAACCTTAACATGTAGCTTAATCTTAATCTAATCTTTGGTCTCCCGGGTCCCGGAGTCTGCACGACTCATCAGTTTCTGAAGTCTCACCGATGTCTCTGCCAGTGAGAGCCCTTAAGCTACTTGTGTAGCCACAGCTGCCCTCGGGCTGTTTGACAGAACCATGGCTGCCATTCTGTGCCTCCAGCCCCTCCGACCACCAACAAACATCCAGTCACATTCATTCATAGGGAATGTGGGTAAAGTGTTTTGCCCATGGACACAACGATATCATGCGCTCAGGCGGTGATACGAACCGGTGACCCTCTGGTTGGAGGGTGTACACTAAGGCTATGTTCACACTGCAGGTTAATTCAGTTTTTTTTTATGCCCAATGTGACAACTCCAATTTTCTTCGTACCCGACCCAGGCCTCTTTCGACCCAGGCCTGTAAATCGGATATGCATCAGATTCAAGTGCAGTATGATCGCACAACTTGTGCTCAATGTAGTATGCCATGTCAATTAGATTATGTTAATCTCAATATAGTCTGCAAACAATATTTTTTTTTGTTCTTCCGGCTGTATAAAAAAAAAAGGTATGATGTACAATATGAGTGTTGAGATGTTTATTTTTGATTAAGATAGTCTTCTCAAATGTTTAATCTTAGACATTATGTCAAAATAATTCTACTGTTCCAAGGACTTTGTAAGAGTAAGGTAAACGGTTCTGTTTGATGCCCTTATTTGTAACTCCTGTACATTTGTATGGTGGAAATTTCACTTGAGTATTTATTCTGCTGTTTGTTTTCAAGAAAATAGTGATCCCAAACAAATATGTGACTTTATGTGACACATATAATGTCCTCTGTTTTCTCAGTATTTTGTCTGTGCACATTTTGTAGAAATCTGCTGTATGTGAACCCCCAGAGTCTCAACTTTGCCAATCGCCAAGGCTCAGCCCGCAACATTACAGTGAAAGTGCAATTCATGAATGGAGAAGATCCAAATAATGCTATGCAGGTATGCTAAAATGAAACAGTTGCTTGCTATGCTTATGTTTTAGATTTTTATCATCGATCTATGTAGGTAATGCAGCTCTTTAAACACCTCACTGAATCCCCAGGTGATATTTGGGAAGTCGAGCTGTGCTGATTTCTACAAAGAGGCTTATACTTCTGTAGTCTACCACAATCGGTAAGAGTGTTTGCCACATTATTACACAAAGATAGAATAGACTCAGTTATGAAGTGTTTTGTCTCTTATCCATGTTTACTTTTAGTTTTTATCATTTATTTAATGTTTTTTTGTATTGTATCTTCAATGTGATACATGACATTTTCAGAGTATTTCCAAATAAATCCTGATAGACAAGGTATTTTTCATTCATGATTGCTGTTTTTGCAGTTTTTTTCTTTTTTCTTTTTTCTTTTAATTTTAATTTATTTTCTTAGTGTTTTCTGATGTATTTCTTTTTCCTATTCTTATTATTTTTGCTCAGATGAAGAACTGATTAGAATTGTATTCATATCCAAATAAATGTAGGACTTTCCAATATCAGAAACAGTCAACCTGAGTAAAGGTGTGGATTCTAGTGGCTTTTCTCTGTATATACGGTGCATCAAACCTGAATGCTCGCCCTTGTAAGAAACTAGTCACCCTGTGAAACTTTTTGAAGCGAGTTTAGTCATGTGCTTGTGCTTGATCTGTGTTGTTTATTTTTGGATATTTGCCAGCAGACAAATGTCCCTCCCGCGGGACTATAAAAAATTTGTTCAATTCCACTGTGTTACATCATTAAGTTATTTTTGGTTCACTTGACTTTCCTATTTTCCTCAGTCTCTTGTTATAAGCAGACTGAGTTTGAAATAATGACAAATAATTTGCATTTCATTAACAATACACATTTCTAAAATTTTAATATTCAGCAACAGATAGGTCTCCTTGTCAAGAATCAAAATTTCTAGAATCAAACCAAAAGTCCTCTGATGATTTATCAGCGTTTTGATGGATTTTAAGATGTTTAGTTAATTAGAGACACGTTTCAAACAAAACACTGATTCCTTTGATCAGATCCCCTGACTTTCACGATGAGATCAAGATCAAGCTTCCTGCCTCCCTATCGGACCACCACCACATTCTCTTTACTTTCTACCACGTCAGCTGCCAGCAGAAGCAGAACACATTACTGGAGACCCCTGTGGGATACACGGTAGGTAACAATAGGATTGTAAAGATAACCCCACGGCGGGGTGGGCGTAAGAAATAATCTTGTGTTGTGCAGGCTAAACAGACAAACTGACAAGAGTGGATTCAATTTCACATATTTGGGTTAATCATACACATTGATGTAAAGCAAGTAACTGTAAGTGTATATTTGAAGCTGTTGTATGCTGTAGCACCATGCGTTTTATTAACTAATAGTCGTCATATATTTAAATTTTTCTTCTCCAGTGGATTCCCATGTTGCAGAATGGACGTTTGCGGACAGGACACTTCTGTCTTCCTGTGTCTCTGGAAAAACCACCACAGTCATACTCTGTACTTTCACCAGATGTAAGACAGTATTTAAGCAGTTGTTCATTTTAATTATAAATATTTCTTTTATATAATGAATAATGTATGTCACAGTGAATGAGTGGTTAGCTCATCCGCCACACAGTTCTGAAGGAGCTCTGGCCTTCTTGTGTGATGTTTGAATGTTGTACCTGTGCTTTTAGTGGTTTTCTCTAGGTACTCTGGCTTCCTCTCACGGTTCAAAAACATGCATGGTAGGTTCATTGAAAACTCTAAATTGCCCATATGTGTGAATGTGAGTGTGAATTATTTTTCTGTATATACTGTATGTACCCCGCTATTGGCTGGCGACCAGTTCAAGGTGTACGACGCCTCTCGCCTGAAGTCAGCCGTGATAGGCTCCAGCTCACCTGGGACCCTAATGATGATAAGCAGTACTGTATAGAAAATGGATGGATGGAATGATGTAGGTTTGGTGGAGATTAACCCAGAATATATTAAGTACTTATAGATGCATCTTCTT
Organism: Phycodurus eques; assembly: GCF_024500275.1. Taxonomy (NCBI): domain Eukaryota; kingdom Metazoa; phylum Chordata; class Actinopteri; order Syngnathiformes; family Syngnathidae; genus Phycodurus; species Phycodurus eques. Next base: position 8,395,074 of record NC_084532.1, on the reverse strand, counting down.
CATTGCTATTTACTGAATATTGAATGTTTTGTGACCTATTCTACAGGTTCGTTAGAAATAAACAGAAGCACTTTAGTATACAGTACATAAGGAGACAAACTCTAAATAAGGTATTATTTTTGACATCAGGTTCCTCTCCCAGGGATGAAGTGGGTGGACAACCATCGTGGGGTATTCAATCTGGAGGTGGTTGCCGTTTCAACTATCCATACACAGGTAATCTATACATTTAGCCGATAGCCATCACATCTCTTCTCCACTCCCATCAATGTTTGTGTGTGTCTCACCACAAGTCAGTTTTTTGGTCTAGCTGCATCATCTACGATGGCTATGGGCTCATCAGTGGGAAAACGTAGAATAGTTTGCTCAAAAACTGCTTCTTCTTTTTCTGATTAGGCTTGTTGTATTGCACCTGTACTATATTATTCACTGCGAGTTGCTACAAGTTAGCATAGATTATTTTCCCTTTTAGGAGCAGCACCAAGATACCGAATTAGACTTTGTAGATTACTGTGTTGCCTGTTGTATGTGAAGTGGACACATTGCCAAACACATTGCCCCCACCCGCACTGCATCTACAATTTAACCGAGCAATCAATTGAGTGGTGCTTATTGGAGGCTAAGCCTGTTAGCTAATGCTAATCCATAAATCCAGAAAAAGTCTGTGCAGCTCTGCTTGCTTTATGGCTTTGACATGATAGCGTTTACTGTTTACGTACTTCTGGAGGCTGGAACATCTTTTGAACGTGGCTGTGGAACTTCGGCCATTCTAGCTGGTCATGTCATTGGCTGAGAAACTCAATGTGGGGGTGCTTATTATGTTTGCAAAACGGTTTGCTGATAGACATTTCAGAAATAGGCAGATAAAAGGTTTACTTGGTTGTTTAATTTCACACAGAGACCAATTATTTGTATTGAAGCCATTAAAAAGTACATTTCCAGAATGTCCCCCTTTAACTTTCCCCTAGTCTGGTATTGTAGCATATATTTTCAGTCCTCAATATACAATATGTGAAACATAACAGTGTCTAAATTACTTTTCCAAGAGGCCACTGTCACACACAAAAAACAATACAGAAAACAAACAAATAACACAGTTATTTAACACAGTTGAAGGCAAAGTCCAACTGCATTTATTGCTTCTGCTACGTAAATAATATCTAATTGAGATATGCATATCTCAATTGGATGTATTCCTGTATGTTTCTTTTCCGTGTTTTCTTCTTTCAGTCCTTTTCTACCTTGTCTGGTTCAGGTATACCTTGTTCTCATTCTCTAGGATCAGTACTTGGATAGGTTCTTTGCATTGGTGCATGCGCTGGATGAGCACATGTTCCCAGTCCGTATAGGAGACATGAGAATCATGGAAAACAACCTGGAAACTGAACTGAAGTCCAGCATAGCAGCGCTGAACTCTTCCCAGCTGGAGCCAGTCGTTCGATTCCTTCACCTTCTACTTGACAAGTTGGTGTTACTTGTGGTCCGACCTCCAGTTATTGCTGGACAAATTGGTATGCTACTGCTTGATTTAGCACTGAATAAAGATGTAAATAGTGATTATGAATTGACATAGTAGAGTACACATTGATACTTAATGCTTGTGAATTTTGTGCCCCCCTGCTTTATCTTGTGCATGTTTTGTTCAGTCAGTTTACATTTTAATGTAGATATAATTATATATCAGGTTAGCAAGGGAAAAGTGATTTTAATCAGGTACATTTATCAAGAACATGCCCTGTTTTAGAAGCAGATTGTTTCAAGAATGACACCTCACAAATGCTTGAAAATAATTGAAATGTTTAAATACAAAATAATCTTAATCAATGATACAAAAATACATTTATAATCTCAATGATTCATATATGATTGTGATTATCCTATTCATGTTGGAGTACCCAAGATTTAGCATTTTTTTCCCCCCCATGAGCACGCTGAGTTTATTTAAATTAGTTACAAGAGGAAGACAGTGCAGCTGTGGCTAAAGCGGTCTGTCTATAGAATGTGTCAAATCTTTAATGGACGGAATGCACCAATACACCATAGCGCTTGTACTGTTTCTTACCTCAAGACTTGTTCAATCACACATAAAATTCCTCATCACTTGAAAACTTCAGTCAGTTGTTTTTAGGAGAAAGCAAACATTTATGGAGAAAAAAAATACTCATCTAATATTTCACAATTCATCAGTCAGGTCAATCCAAGTATTTATTATACTTTTATTTATTACTACTCAAAAGTGTCTCTTAAGATGATGTGAGGGATTTGTTGACAGATATCAGTGATGTAGTAAGAGAGGATTACTTCACTCTTGTGTAATGTATCAGTTACTTTGAAATCAAGTTTTGTCTCAACCTGTTTGTGCGCTTTTTAGTGAATCTTGGTCAGGCATCGTTTGAGGTTATCGCAGCCATTGTAAACCGTCTCCATAAGTACTTGGACACCAGCCAGGACATGCATGGCCGCAACAGCCTGCTTTCTTCATACATCCACTATGTCTTCCGGTTGCCCAGCACAGACCCCAACTCGCCTTCGCCAGGTATTTCATGATACACTCTTTTAACCTTCAGTCTTCTTATTTTCTGGTCGTTGTTTACCTCATCTGTGTCTTTGTTTGAACATCTGTCATATTTTTCTTCTTTTACATTTTACTTTTTGCAACTGTTTTCTTTCTCCTCCCACATCAATTTTGCTCCTGTTTTCCAACTAAAGACATACAATCATCCTTAACAGGTACTGTATCTATGACAGTTTTATAGATATTGAAGTTGTTTCGCAATCAGTAAGAATGTTTTCATTTCTTCATTACTACTTAGATTTAGTGGCATCTACTGGCTGTTATGCAAATTACATCAATTAGCTACCAATTGCTCAATAATCAAATACTCCTTCTATCACACCTGTCTTGAGGGGCGAAGGTGCAATTCCTGATAATTTCTTGTTTTTGCATATAAATGAAAACTTTTTGTATAGTTGAAGTTATCAGATACCAAATACCATTGTTATTTTGCAGCATTATTTTAGATATGACTTACTGTCAAGAGACTCAAAAACATGTAACCATTAACCAATGGCATGAGTTCACGTTTGGGTCATTGGCTATATAATATTGATAGTAGTAGTGACACCCTTTGTACCCCAGTTATTATATGTCCGTTTCTTTATGTGTTGTTCCAGGCCCCGGAGGGCTAGGAGGTTCTGTTCACTATGCCACCATGGCTCGATCAGCTGTGCGACCAGCCAGTCTTAACCTAAACCGATCTCGTAGCCTTAGCAACAGTAACCCCGACATCTCTGGTACGCCCACCTCTCCTGATGATGAGGTTCGCTCCATCATCGGCAGCAAGGTAAGCTCTTCAAACCTTAGAATGTTTTCAGTTAGGGTGCAAATAAAAACACATTTTTAGTTTGCTGTGCACATAATGCCATTGCACTGTCTGGCTGCCATGTTCCCACTGCACGTGCTTAATCTGATTTAAATACATATTTACCAGCACTGACTGACATCTTAATGTACCATTGACTTTGTCCTGTATTTTAAAATGGGTTATATTAGGTGATTGCACTGATTCTGTAGTTTTTAACCCACATCAAGGCACCTGTCTTACATGCGCAGAGTGACCCTGAGGTCATTTTATCAGCATGTACACAAGATATAGTGTGTAAACATAAGTTTGGACATCTTATCTCTCTCTAACTGCTGTAACAGCAGCCTGACATGAGGGAATGCACTATTTTTTTTGCATTGACTTTAGATTGTGAAAGGCAGACAAAATGTTGACTCCGAGTGCACATTTTGATGGTCCTACATCTTAAGGATTTTGGGGGAGCTAATATTCCTATTATTATTTCACATACTGTATGCTTAGATGTATTCAGTCCCAAATTAATTTGACTTGTGCATGAGTGATGTATTGTGATTCTCTTGCAATTGTGAATCAGAATCAGAATCATCTTTATTTGCCAAGTATGTCCAAAAAACACAAGGAATCTGTCTCGGGTAGTTGGAGCCGCTCTAGTACAACAGTCAGTCAATTTCCAGAACACTTTGGAGACATAAAGACGTTGACAAAAAATAATTGTGCAAAAAGATGCAGAGTCCTCTAGCACTTAGAGCAGTTCGAATGACTAATATTGCAATAGTCCGGTGCAATGACCATTGTGCAAAGGGCGCTGAGACTTCAAGGAGTGTATGCGGTTTAAAGTGAAGAACTTACAATAGATGTTTCATGTGCTGATGATACTTTACCTACTCTTACTTATGCCCAACTGGTTATTCTGGGAGAGAGGAAGAACTTTTAAAAACAATAGTGTTCAAAAACAGAAATCGGAAAAAAATAATTTTCTCTTTTTACTTAACTGATAGCTGATCTTTTGGGCCCTCCATCTACCAATCCTGACCTCTGAACCTCTTTAACCTGTGATTCCTTCCCTCCTCCTTCCCCCATGCTGCTCGCTTATTGCCTTGCTTCCTGCCTGCCTTGTGTCCTTTGACCTTGGCACTCCTAGGGCTTAGACCGGTCCAACTCGTGGGTACACACCATGGGCTGTAAGAGTGCCCCTTGGGGATCCAGCCCTGGGTCTGCTCCAGAAACCATGCAGGTGGTTTTATGAATGCCCTGTCCTCCGCTTTGCTTCACGTTTAAAATAACTCACCATACTCACTCACTCGGAAGAATACTGACATATTTGGAGTTTTGGTGTTATATGTGTACAGTACTTTGATAGTTGGGCCTTGAAAAAAAATAAAAACAAATTATTTGTCTTGTCATGATCATATGCATGTTATAATGGTATCAGTAATTCTTATAATTCTTCTAGTGACATGACATCAACTGGGAAAAAAATTCTGTTGTTGCTCCACATATACTGTAATTTCTCATGTATAATGAGCACATTTTCACCCCCAAAATCTTCAAACGTAAAATGACAAATTTGTAAATTTTACAAAAGCTATCAATTAGTTTTAAATCTTGTGATCTATTAGTTGTTACTTCCATTTAGTTTCACATTTAAAATTTTCGAATTCATCTACTCCTATATTGTGTGTAAGTATTGAGGCTGTGATCCACTCAAGTGTTTAGTTTTGAGACTGTGGCTTTACGGAGGTATTTTCCACCTCCCACATGGGTATTGACAAGTCAGCTGACTTGCACAATGTACTGAAAGCTGGAGAGGTCATGTGCCCGGGAAACAAATACACTTTGTGCAAGATAATTAAAAAATAGTTAAGACATAACAAAAGCTGCAGAGAACAGATAAGAAGCTCTATTAACATTCACATTATTACAACTATTTATGGTATTAGGGGATTAATTGACATAAAACAGCATTTTAACTATACTACACTGGGAAATGTGATCGCAAGCTGCCATGTTTTAATGAAGACGTCGTCGTTGTCAGAGGATGTTCCAGCGTGCCTCGCGCGGTTGTGTAGTTGTTAAAATGCTGTTTTAAGTTATTTAGTCCCCTAATCCAATAAATAGTTGTAATAACGTAAATTTTAATGGATTTTATGTGTGGTTATTCTCTCTCTGCAACTTTATTTGTGTCTTAACTTTTTTTCTAATCATCTTGCACCAGGAGTGAACATGTTATCCAGGCACATGACCCATTTAGCTGTCAGTACATTGTGCAAACCGGCTGTCGTGCCAGTGGTCATGTGGGAGGTGGACAATACCTCCGCAAAGCTGCAGTGTCAAAACTAAACACTTGGGTCTGTCACAGTAATGTATACTTTATTAGTATTAATAATAATAGTGATCTGACTTAATTATAAAACTAATTAGGAGGGGATCACCACTAACATCTATTGCATTTAAATATATCAATGGATAGAATGTCATGGCTACGCGTTATACATCCGAAGAAGGGTTTTCCTAATTTGTTTTGAGTCAATTTTGGGGGTGCGTATTATACTCAGCAGCGCATTATAATCAAAAGCGTATTATACACGAGAAATGACGTAGATATGTACAATACCAAAACGTCCTAATATTACGGTATTCTACTAATATTATAACCACAACCCTCCCATGATCACATGCATGGGTGTCACAGTTGCTCACTCAAAAACCACAATACATGTAAATGTAGTGTTACATCTCTGATCCACTGTAGATTTTCCTAATTAACACCTCGTTTCCCCCCTCCATTCTGTCATAATCAGAAGTTACTCTTTGTTGTAATGTCTTGGACAATGGCTATGGTTACATGGACAACAATCATAAGAGTATTGCTATTATATATTTGGAATAATAACATTGTCTGGTGATTTTATGCATATATAGCACAGTAATTGCACTTTAACATCCTTTTGAGTTTTGCAGCATTTTGTAACGGTAAAAAATTGGATGTTTAAAACATTTCTCATTTGAGGCTCAGTCTCTCTTCTCTGGATGTGTCCAAACCATCAAAGTCTGCTCTCTCTTTGCCTCCAAAACATCTAACCTTGGCTGTCCCTCTGATGAGCTAATTTCTAATGCTATCCAAGATGGTCACTCTTAGAGAGAACCTCAACATCTTCATTTCTACCACCTCCGGCTCTGCTTCCTTTTGTCCCTTCAGTGCCATTGTCTCTTATCCGTACATCATGGCTGGCCTCACCACTGTTTTATAAATTTTGCCCTTCATCCTAGCAGAGACTCTTCTGTCACATAACACACCTGTGTCCTTCTTCCACCTGTTCTACCCTGCTTGGACCTGTTTTTTCACTTTCTTACCACACTCACGATGACTCTGGACGGTTGACCCCAAGTATTTAAAGTCCTCCACCCTTGCTATCTGTTCTCCCTGTAGCCTCCCTGTTCCCCCTCCACCCCTCTCATTCATCCACATATCTTCTGTTTTATTTGGGCTAATCTTCATTCCTCTCTTTTCCACTGCATGCCTCCACATTTCTGACTGTTCCTCCACCTGCTCCCTACTTTTACTGCAGATCACGTCATTTGCAAACATCCTGGTCCATGGGGATTACAGTCTAACCTCATCTGTCAGCCTATCAATCACCACTGCAAACAGGAAGGGTCTCAGGACTGATCCCTGATGCAGTCCCACCTCCACCTAAATTCAATTTAAGAAACTAATACAGTCCCCTCCAAAGGTATTGGAACGGCAAGGTCAATTATTTTGGTTTTGTTGTACACTAAAGGCATTTGGGTATCAGATCAATAGATGAATATTAGACAAACGTTATGAATTCCAGCTTTTATTTCATGGTATTTAGATCTAGCTGTGTTAAACAACTCAGGACAGAGGTTTTTTTTTTGAACCCACCCACTTTTCAAGTGAGCAAATGTATTGGAGCATGTGATTGATGGGTGTTTCTAGTTGCTCAGGTGTTGCCTTTTAGACTGATTGCTTCAAGATTAGTGCGTGGTTTTGGCTTTGGGTTTCACCTGTGAAAACTGCATTTGCTGTAAAGCAAACATGAAGACCAGAGAGCTGTCTATGGAAGAAAAGCAAACCATTTTGAAGCTGAGAGAAGAGGGAAAATCAATCCGAGCTATTGCACAAACATTGGGCATAGCCAATACAACAATTTGGAATGTCCTTAAAAGGAAATAATCTACTGGTGTACTGAGCAATGGACATCGAACAGGTCGGCCAAGGGCATCAACAGCAGTTGATGACAGAAACATTGTGAGAGCTGTGAAGAAACACCCAAAAGACAATAGTCAATTACATCACTACCAACCTCCACAGGGCACGGGTGAAGATATCACAATCCACTGTTTGAAGAAGACTTTGAGAGAAGAACTATACAGGCCAGACCACAAGATGCAAATCACTCATCAGCAAAAAGGAAGACCAGATTAGATTTTGCAAAGTAGTACAGCGATGAGCCACAAACCTTTCTACCAAAGTGACGGAAAGGCCAAAGTATGGAGAAAGAAATGATCTGCTTATGATCCATACACAAGCCCTCATCTGTGAAGCATGGTGGAGATAATGTCATTGCTTGGGCTTGCATGGCTGCTTCTGGAACGGGCTCACTAGTCTTTATTGATGATGTAACTCATGATGGGAGCAGCAGAATGAATTCTGAAGTCTACAAAACCATTTTGTCAGGAAAATTAGAGAAAAAACTACATCCAAAGTAATCGGAAGAAGCTTCATCATGCAACAAGACAATGACCCAAAACACACTGCCAACACAACAAAGGACCTCATCAGGGGGAAAAGTGGAAGGTCTTAGACTGGCCACGTCAATCACCGGATCTTAACCCAATAGAGCATACATTTTACCTCCTGAAGAGGAGACTGAAGGAAGAAACTTGAAGACTTGAAAGAGGCTGCAGTAAAGGCCTGGAAAAGCATTTGAAATGAATCATGCAACAGTCTGGTGAAGTCAATGGGTCGCAGGCTTGATGCAGTTATTGCAAGTAAGGTTTATGCAACCAAATATTAATTTATTTATTTTTCACTTTGTTAATTTAATTATGTATGTTCCAGTGCTTTTTCTCACTTGAAAAGTGGATGACTTCAATCAAAAGGTGCTCTGTCCTGAGATGTTTCACACATCTAGATGTAAATACCATGAAATAAAAGCTGGAATTCTGAACTTCTTTCTCATATTCATCTTTTTATCTGTAACCCAAATGTCTTCAGTATACAACATAAACAAAGGAATCGACCTTGCCGTTCCAATACTTTTGGAGGGGGAATGTGTAGAAAAGCTAAATCAAGTATGGACTTCGCTTTCCAAAACTGGGACATCAGCACAATTCTCATCTTTTTGGCTCTAAACATCACCACAGTGGATTTGAAATGAAACGAACAAGATGTGTTTTAACTGCATACTTTCCGGTTTAAGTGTATTTACATCCAAATCAGGTAAACGGTGTAGAAATTAAAACGGCTTGTACATGGGCCTTGCACTTTTTAAGGGATGAAAAGCAATGGGACAAATTAGCAATCATAAATAAAAAATTCTCTTTTTAAATACTTGTCTGGAACGCATAGACATCACCAGACACTGGATTTCATCCCTGGTGATGTTCTGCCAGGCCTTCAGTTCCCTGCCAGGTCTTCAGTTCCTGCTTCTTCTTGGGGAATTTTCCCTTCAGTTTTGTCTTCAGTAAGTGAAATGTATGCTCAATCAGATACAGGTCAGGTGATTGACTTGGCCCTTGCATAAAATTCCACTCCTCTGCTTTAAAAAAACATTTTGTTCTTTTGTAGTATGATTCGGGTCATTGTCCATCTGCACTGTGAAGCACCAACCAAAGAGTTCTGAAGAATTTGGCTGAATATGTGCAGATATTACCCTAAACAATTCAGAATTCATCCTGCTACTTTGTCTGCGGTCACATCATATGTAAATACAATTATTGATAATGTGCATACATTGCTGAAGAATAAACTGAAGCGAAAATTATTTGCAACCAAGTATTAAAAAGTAAAAGTTGTATTTATGATTGTAAAACACCGATCAGAACCCAAGTGGTGTTCTGTTATTGGACTTCTGTGCTCATCACGGATTGTCCATAACGAACACCATGTTCAAGCATAAGGGTGTCCATATGTGCACTTGGAGCCAGGACACCCGAGGTCGCAATTCGATGATCGACTTTGTGGTCATGTCATCGGACTTGCGGCCGCATGTCTTGGAGACACTGGTGAAGCGAGGAGCGGAGCTGTCAAATCATTACCGCCTGGTAGTGAGTTGGCTCCGATGGTGGGGGAAGATGCCGGTCTGACCTGTAAGGCCCAAACGTATTGTGAGGGGCTGCTGGGAATGTCTGGCAGAAAGCCCTGTCAGAAGGAGTTACAACTCCCACCTCCGACAGAACTTCGCTCATATTCCGGGGGAGGCGGAGGACACTGAGTCCGAGTGGACCATGTTCCGCTCCTCCATTGCTGAGGCGGCCGACTAGAGCTGTGGCTGTAAGGGGTTCTGTGCCTGTCGTGGCAGTAATCCCCAAACATGTTGGTGGACACCAACGGTGAAGGATGCCGTCAAGCTGAAGAAAGAGTCCTATCGGGCCTTTTTGGCCTGTGGGATTCCTGAGGCAGCTGATGGATACCGGCTGCCCAACCAGAATATGGCTTTGGTGGTCGCTGAAGCAAAGACTCGGGCGTGGGAGGAGTTCGGTGAGGCCATTGAGAAAGACTTACGGACGCCTTTGAAGAAATTCTGGTCCACCATCCGGCGTCTCAGGACGGGGAAGCATTGCACCATCAACACTGTGTATATGGGGATGGGACGCTGCTGACCTCGACTCGGGACGTTGTGAGTCGGTGAGGAGATTACTTCGAAGAGATCCTCAATTCCACCGACACACCTTCCCATGAAGAAGCAGAGTCTGGGGTCTCTGAGGTGGGCTCTCCTGTCTCTGGGTTTGAGGTCACCAAGGTGGTTTAAAAGCTCCTCGTTGGCAAGGCCCCGGGGGTGGATGAGATCCTCCCAAAGTTCCTACAGCCTCTGAATTTTGCTGGGCTGTCCTGGTTGACACATCTCTGCAACATCGCGTGGACATTGGGGACAGTGCCTCTGGATTGGCAAACTGGGGTGGTGGTTCCCCTTTTTAAGAAGGGGGACCGGAGGGTGTATTCCAACTACAGGGGGATCACACTCCTCAGTGTCCCTGGTAAGGTCTTTTCAGGGGTGCTGGAGAGGAGAGTCCATCGGGAAGTCAGTGTGGTTTTCGTCCTCGCCGTGGAACAGTGGACCAGCTCTATACCCTCGTCAGTGTCCTCGAGGGTGCATGGGAGTTCACAAAACACATGTAGACTGGTTACTCTACATGTGTTTTGTGGACTTGGAAAAGGCATTCGACCGTGTCCCTCGGGAAGTCCTCTGGGGGGTGCTTCGGGAGTATGGGGTACCATGCCCCCTGATACGGGCTGTTCAGTCCCTGTACGACCAGGCTCAGAGTTTTGTCCGCAATGCCGGCAGTAAGTCGGACTCGTTTCCGGTGAGGGTTGGACTCCACCAAGGCTGCCCTTTGTCACTGATTCTGTTCATTACTTTTGTGGACAGAATTTCTAGCCGCAGCTGAGGCGTAGAGGTGGTCCGGTTTGGTGGCCTCAGTATTGCATCTCTGCTTTTTGCAGATGATGTGGTACTGTTGGCTTCATCAAGCTTTGCTCTCCAACTCTCACTGGAGCGGTTTGCAGCAAAGTGTGAAGCGGCTGGGATGAAAATCAGCACCTCCAAATCTAAGACCATGGTCCTCAGTCGGAAAAGGGTGGCGTGCCCTTTCCAGGTCGGGGATGAGATCCTGCCCCAAGTGGAGGAGTTCAAATATCTTGTGGTCTTGTTCACGAGTGAGGGAAGAATGGAATGGGAGATCGACAGGCGGATCGGTGCAGCATCTGCAGTGATGCAGACTTTGTATCGGTTCGTTGTGGTGAAGAAGGAGCTGAGCCAAAAGGCGAAGCTCTCAATTTACCGGTCGTTTTACGTTCCTACCTTCACCTATGGTCACGAGCTGTGGGTCATGACCGAAAGAACAAGATCCCGGATACAAGCGGCCGAAATGAGTTTCCTCCACAGGGGGCCCGGGCTCTCCCTTAGAGATAAGATGAGAAGCTCGGTCATCTAGGAGGAGCTCAGAGTTGAGCCGCTGCTCCTCCACATTGAGAGGAGCCAAATGCGGTCGCTCGGACATCTGATTTGGATGCCTCTTGGACGCCTCCCTGTTGAGGTGTTCCAGGCACGTCCCACAGGGAGGAGATCCCGGGGATGATCCAGGACACGCTGGAGAGACTGTCTCCCGGGTGGTCTTGGAACACCTCGGGATTCCCCTGGAAGAGCTGGATGAAGTGACCTTAGAGAGGGAAAACTGGGCGTCCCTGCTAAAGCGACTGCCCCCGCGACCCGACCTCGGATAAGCGGAAGAAAATGGATGGATGGGGCTACAGTCGAAGCACATTTTGTTCGTTTCATTTCAAATTCATCGCAGAGGTGTTGAGAGCCAAGAAGTTGAGCCTTGTGTTAATGTCTCAATATTTATGGACCTGACTGTATTACATTTGTAATAAGTTCCTTGTCAAGGTATTGCTGTCCATGTAAATGTAGCCATTGTATTCTTTCTATTCTGAGCTTTTTAGCCGCTTATGTTCATTTATATAAGGTACACCTAATCTCTCCCTACTCCCACAAAATTTGTGTAATTCTTTGGGGGTGAGGGGGAGAATTAGGTGTCTAGAAAGTAGAGAAAATATTATTTAGACATCCTTCCCCTTGGCATAATTATTTTGTCATTTTCCCTTTGTTACAATTTTATCAAATTTTTTTTTAGATTCACTCTCCACTGTCTGCTAGTTTCTCTGCTTGAATTCTGACTCACCCCTCATAGGATTCATTTTGTTGCAAGAGCATGGAATTGTCTGTTTGTTTGTTCTTTTGTCTGCTCACTTTCCGTGTTAATGTGTGTCTTGTCCTGTGTCATTTTAACTACTACTTGCCTAAAACATTTGCTTATTTTGGATATTGTTATCATAAATTATAGCCTGGTCACTAGTATTCAGTAATGGAGCATGTGAGCTTTTAACTTTTTTTTATTTTTTTTTATTTATGAACCCTTTTTGGAAGGATGAAAGCATGGCATGTAATTTGGAAGGGCTGAAAAAAAGACAGTTAGCATACTTCATTAAGAAAGTGAAAGAAAAATCGCAATGTTTATAATTTCATCTATATAATCAAGCGCTACAGAATTGTAGCCATGTCCTGTGTATCAGTGTTTTACATCCATGTCTGTGTATGTCTATGATACCACAAAATGGTTGTGTGTGTCTGTGTGTGTGTCTTGTGAACCCAGACACCTTTTGCTTTATGCTCAGAAGAAAAGGTGCAACCCCACACACTTGTTGCTCCTTCACTAACTTTGTTGTCACGTTCCATTCATTTCACCCATAGGCCATGGAGCGCTGTGGCAATCGCATGTCTTCGCACACAGAGAGCGCCAGTTTCTTGCAAACTTTAACAGGACGATTGCCCACAAAAAAGGTAGAGCCACTTGCATCGGGGGAGGAAACCACTCCACCCTCCTCTTACCCTCTCACTTGTCTTGTCTGTGGATGTACAGTATGGCTTTGGATTGGTCAATGTTGTATTTGTCGGGTGTGACGTCTTGCTCAATGTCACTGATCTGCGTCTTGTTTCCCACCTAAAAGGATTTTTAATCTTGCAAATTTTGCACAGATTGTGCTATTCTTTTCACATGTGCATGTTGTGTTCATGAATGAACATCCTTTTAGATTGCTGTGATACCACTTGAGCCAAGATGATCTACCAATATGAATATAATGTGACATGGGATATTCATTTTGGCGGCACAGAGTGGTTGGCACGTCCGCCTCACAGCTCTGAGTTCATGGGTTCGAATCTGGGCTCTGGCTTTCCAGTATCAAGTTTGCATGTTCTCCCCGTGCTTGCATGGGTTTTCTCTGGGTACTCCAGCTTCCTCTGTACTTCCAAAAACATGCTTCTGAAGTTAATTGAAAACTAAATTGTCTTTAGTTGTGAATGAGCGTATGAGTGGTTGTTTGTGCCATGCGACTAGGTGGCTATCAGTCCACGGGGTACCCCGCCTCTCACCCAAAGTTTGCTGGGATAGGCTCCAGCTCACCGCGACCCTAACGAGAATAAGCGGTATGGAAAATGGTGTGCGGATGTTCATTTTCTTTGGAGCATTCATTCCCAACGACTGTACTGTGACACATCATCAGGTGTGCCACGGGAAATTAATTATCCCATTTCACGTAATTGGTTCGAAAATTATCTCCTAAAAATAACGTGTTTGTTTATCTATTTATGCGAGTGATGTATAGTGACGGGAATAACAATTTAATGGTCTTTCACTAGATTGCAGAAGGTACATAATTAACCTGTCTGTCCACCTCTTGCCATTTATACAACACATTTTATGGAAAGTACATGAGTAACCTAATTGGTGAGCAAATTTAGGAGAGATCGTCCTTATTTCAGTATGTACACTTTTTGTGACTTTGTTTGTGTTGTGCAGTCAGATTTTTCCATTTTAAAATACTGTATATGCCTTGGCTCAATAGAAGTTGGGAAATACGGCTCTAGAGCATTCCTATGCCTCACTTCTTCCTTGAATGAAAATTGATAGGTCAGTCCACTACCTTGATCTTTGATTTAAAAATAGAAAAAAAAAAAAAGCAGAGCAGAAATCGTAGCAATTTTGAAATGTGGAATTCAGGCACTGGCTGTTCTTTTTCTACATTTGCCTTCAAGACTTGCAATATTGTGGTCTTGAGCATTTGTTTTGTGGTGAACATTTTTGGTTTACACAAATGGACACATTACAGAAGAAATAAAGACAATTTGTTTCCCCACAAAAAGGTAATATCTCCATGTAAGAAAAAAATATACCAGTATTTCCTGAATATCTTTTTTCTTTTTTTTTTCTTTTTGCATACTGTATATCTTTGCCAGTAAGTAGCATTGTAAAATACGTACTATAATTGACATGGTTTTAAAAGTACATGTTCAATTAGTTTGGTTATGTTTTTTTATGGTTTGTAGAGCTGGTTATCGCAATTGCAACACCTACTTGTCTTCATCAATTTCAAAGTTAGGTAAGATAGAGTTTACTGGATTATGATATAGTACTTTCATACATAATGTACTTTGTGTGTTTTGGTGAGCACTATACCTTATTCTCATAGGATATTTCGAATGACGTGAACTTGGAATGAGTATAATATATAAATCATTTGAGCTCACCCAAACCTAGATGTATTTCTTTTTGAGTTTTAATTCTATCCATTTATGTCATCCACTTTGTTTCCTCTGCGTTCCTGTCCCACATAGCTCTTTCATGAGGAGTTGGCCCTCCAGTGGGTTGTGAGCAGTGGAAGTGTCAGGGAGGGCGCACTCCAGCAGGCCTGGTTTTTCTTTGAGCTTATGGTAGGACAAACCTGTTGGTTAGAATAGTCCTTCAATGAAATACATGCTAACCCGTTACTCTGTTTTTAAACACTTGAACCGCAGGTGAAGAGCATTATCCACCACCTCTACTTCGCCGAACGCCTCGAGTCACCCAGAAAGAACCGATTCCCAGAGCGCTTTATGGATGACATCACAGCGTTGGTCAGCACCATTGCCGGAGACATTGTATCACGTTTCCAGAAGGTAAATAAATCCATACATTAGGATTGGAATTTCTGAAAAATGTTAGGTTTTTTAATACTGTATCTAAGGTCGTCATTACCATGAAGGCAATGGTGCGCTACTCGTGTTTACATTTAGATAAACAAAAAACAACAGCTTTCATGTATTGTAGTATTTGTCTGGCACTGTCTGCCCAAATGTGGATATTTCAGCCCACTAATAACTTGAGAAAACACCTTGCAGTAAATTGCAGATGCAGTTTTGACCGTGCATACAAACACACACACACGCACATTCACGTTTTATTAAATTTTTTTGTATTGATGATCATGCTGTGGTTAAAAACCTCTGAAGTTTCTCACTATTCACTCAGTACTTGAGTAATTATTTCACTGTGTACTTTTTACTCTGACTCAAGGAATTGTTTTGGAGGACTACTTTTTACTTGAGTCACATTATTGTCAAATAACAGTACTTTTACTTGAGGACAATATTTGGCTACTCTACCTACCTCTGGAGTGGGCATCCTCTATTGCTACTCTTACGTTTAAGCAACATCAGATCAGCCAGTTTCGTATTTGTTGCAATGGTCTTTTGTATTTTCGCATTGAGGTGCTGCAGGTTGTGGGCCTGGTTGTGGTCCCAGAAGAACATCGGTGACAAGAGCTGATCCGCTAGCACATCTTGTATTAATTAGGAAACGCGCCTCCAATTATCTAATTAGTTTACGGATGTTAGTTACGCGATGGAGTGATGTTAGGGATTATGTCACAACACAGAATGAACTAACTTCAAATTCAGAAATGGCCAATAAAAAACAGAAAAATGCTGGACTTAATATTTTACTGGAGGATGCATTTGGGATTAGCCTTTGAAGTTGGTAATAGTGAAAAATGAAGTGAAAAAGACAATGATTTTAGTCAATTCTTTTCCAGAATGAGAGCGCTTAAATCCATCCATTTTCAACACCGCTAGAGTCAACTAATATTGTTTAGTTTCTCATCATGTGCGTTGTTTTGCAAGATCTACTGAAAACATGCCCACCTATGATTTCAGTAATTTTCACTAAGTTACGTGTGCTTCCTGTCAGGATCTGGAGCTGGTTGAGCGACTGAATACAAGTCTAGCTTTCTTTCTCAATGATTTGCTGTCCGTCATGGACAGAGGCTTTGTCTTCACCCTTATCAGGACGTACTGGAAACAGGTAACCACCTACCTAAGATACTTCTTGACCGTGTAATTGCTTGCTTGTCTCATAATACATGACTAAGCTGGTGGATAGGAGTATGCAACTAAAGCAGCAATTTCTGGTAATGTTGCCTTTGAGTAACCTTTGAGATTAATTTGAGACACATGGGCAATGATAAAGACAGAAATTGTCTTTTTGGTTTTCAATATTTAATTTGATTGATTTAAAGTGTATAAATATCTAAAATCTCTTCATTGACTTGAGTTGACCTTTTAAAACATCTCTTGACCTTCGAATGTATTTCTCTTGTTTTAATAATGCCATCAATTTCCTCTCAACAGGTGTCCACAAAGGTTTACACTCTCCAAAACCCGACATTAGAGTCTCTGAGGCTGGATTTTTTGAGAATAGTATGCAGTCATGAGCACTATGTCACCCTCAACTTGCCTTGCAGCTTGCTCACGCCACCTGCCTCACCATCACCGTCTGTCTCTTCAGCAACTTCGCAGGTCAGATTTGAAAAATTGTAAAAACATGTTTAAATTACAGAAAATAACATTTACATACACAATTACAAAATTACATGAAATTAAACTGCGTGAATTCATTTGTATTTTCATTCAAATGATTGTTGTATCAGAATTTAGAGATATGTGGAGTCTGTATGTTTCAGACTATAGTATCATCATTAAATAAGTACTGTAATTCTAAAATTATACTATCATCAGTAATGAATACATTTGTGTGAAATTGCATGAAAGCAATGGATGGATCTAAATGCATACCTTTGAAAAGCAACATCTTGAATTACTTAAAAGGAGAACATACCTGTAAATTTACTGCTCTACATGAACAACAGGTGCCTTTTTCATTTGCATGTACATGTGTGACTCTTCTTTCTCTTTGTCACAGAGCTCTGGGTTCTCCACACATGTTCAGGACCAAAAAATAGCAAATATGTTTGAACTGTCTGTGCCCTTCAGAGAGCAACACTTTATGGCTGGGCTGGTACTGTCAGAACTGTCTGTGATACTTGACCCAGACAATGAGGGGTTAGTATATTTACCATGTCATACATTAAGATTCACAAAGTAAAGAAAACAGTTTGCGTGGGTGACAACAAAAATATTGTTTCAGGGATACGACTATCACATTTTTTGGTTGAGCTGAAGGTGTGTTCACGCTCGACAGGTTGGTTCAGTGTGAACACTAACATTCAAACTTTGCACACTACACAGTCAAGTTGAGACTGGTGGGTCCGCATGCAGAATAACTCTGGTTCTGGTCAGTGCAGTTGAAATGTGAACGCTGGATAGACCAATTACACTGACCAGTGCTAAAATGATAGCAGAAAGCATTAGGACTAAACTCTAATGTTTCCTGGCATACAGTCTCTATGTGTGTGTACCAGTGGGTCCTACTTTGTACATTTTAGAAGCTCCTCATGACACTCAGCTCATGAAAAATACATCAATCTTAATGCAAATCTAAGTAATGGTGTAACCCAGCAACCCACATTCTTTTTATGGAAATTATGTGACGGGTTGCAAGTACAGTCCCTTCCAAAAGTATTGGAACGGCAAGGCCAATTCCTTTGTTTTTGTTGTATACTGAAGGGATTTGAGTTTCAGTTCAAAAGATGAATATGAGACAAAAGTTCAGAATTCCAGCTTTCATTTCATGGTATTTACATCTACATGTTTTAAACAACTCAGGACAGAGCACCTTTAGTTTGAAGCCATCCACTTTTCAAGTGAGCGAAAGTATTGAAGCAGACCTGTTTATATTAACTTAAAGTGAACAACATAAAATATTTGGTGGCATAACCCTGACTTGCGAGCTTTACTAAATTGAATGTGTTCTGTTTTTCCATCGTTTTCTTTTGAACTCAAAAAATGCCTGTTATCCCCCTTTTTTCTAGGATGTTTGGCTTGCATAAGAAAGTGGTTAGTGTTGTACACAACCTACTGTCCAGCCATGACTCTGACCCACGTTATGCAGATCCAGAGGTCAAAGCCCGAGTAGCTATGCTGTACCTTCCTTTGATTGGCATTGTCATGGAGACCCTGCCTCAGCTCCATGACTTCACAGGTACTAATTAAAGCACAGTAGCTTACCACTGTATCTAATTACCAGTACTTGTCTAAAGCAGAACACTTTGGCAAAAGTTGTGTGCCCTATTTTCTAGAACTGAATTAAATCAGCTATGATCCTAGTGAGGACAAGCGGTCTAAGGACAACGTCAAAATAAAAGGCTGAAATGTCATTGTGTATATATGAAGCTTTTATTTTGAAGTTGGCCCTCTCAGTACGTTGGAGGAGAGGCGGCGTGTCATGGTAAGACACTATTAACAATCGTTGTAGCGGCTGCCTTGACTTCAACTTTTCGTCTGGCCTGACCGCAAGGAAAAAAACTCCAGATGTAAAAAGAGAGGGAAATAACAACTGTCGAGCTTGCAGTTTGTGACCATGCATGACTGACCAACGGTCAAGCAGAACAACGGAGACATACCGTCCTTGACAATTCACTATATTTACGGGGATTTTCAAAATATAAGTCGGTGCTTACAGCCTAATGTTATTGCGTTTCATGTATTAACTGTATTTGCCTTCAATAAGTTGCAATTCGTGATTGCACTTTGTTATAGCATATTTAATAATTTTCTTGCATACGTTTATTTTTTAATATCTATCATTTGTTCTTAAAGATACATTTAGCACTAAAAACTGACTTAGTTTGTCGAAAAGTAGTGCAATAAAAATACAGCTTTATCCCTAACGAGGAGTAATCGTCATTAATAATTGTGATTACAATATTGATCAAAATAATCATGATTATTATTTTGACCATAATCGTGCAGCCCTACTTGCAACTATGTGAGTCCAAGGATGTACATGTCTGGTAAAAATTAGTCCCAGCCCTGGAACAATGAGTCCCTCATTGTGGAATACAGATACAGTAATCCTCCGCTATATCACAGTTCTTGCTTTCGGGGTCCCGCTATAGTATATATTTTTATTACTTGTTGTTCTATTTTTTTTTTTTTTTTACACTGTTTTTAAAATATTTTTGTGTTATCCATTGCTCTTGTGCTCTCTCAATATATTATGTTTCGGCCTGCCTCGATAGCAATTTGTTTAGGACGTTATAGTTTCCCAAAAACTATCACGATAAACGATAGTATGGTTGTTTTTTTATTATTTTGATTTTTGATTTTTTTAATTCTCAAGAATATTGAACATTGGCATCGTAATGTAGAACATTAATTAAAATCCATTTTCTACTCGTCTTATCCTCACTAGGGTTGCGGGTATGCTGGAGATAGCTGAGGATGAGAGGCGGGGTACCCCCTGACTAGTGTCCAGTCAATCGCAGGGCAAATAAATAAAATATCTTAAATAAATAAAACATAGAAAAAAAACAGACCCAGGCTCTGTTCACAAAAATTTTACTTAAACAAATATTAAGTATTTGGTTCAGAGGTACAGAGTCATTAACTGACGAATGAGGTTAAAAAAAAGTCTTAAAGCCTGCCAAATTTGAATGAATTTAAAAAACAAAAAATGTAAGTTTTCAAAAGCATTTTGGCTTTGTCACTCTTTTAAAGTCAGATATCATCCATTGTAATATGACTAGTTTTTATTTTGTCATTTAGTTATTGCATGAATGTTATGAACTATTTTTTGCTGCCTAGGTGGCAGTAAAGCCTAAGCCATGGAGTTCAATGCCTGGATGACGTTATGTTGGAAAAGAACCGGAAAGACGACTTAGTCACGTCGGTGTGACATGTCCTTTCCTATGTTCGAAAAATAAAGCACCTTCATAATTCTTTCTGCCCGTATAATGCATTCCACAAAGGTTAAGGAAAGGTGGTAAAAAGGTTAAAATACTGTCGCCGGTTAGAAGATTTGACTTTCCGGAGAGTCCCTATGTCATGTGATAAAAAACGAAGGCGCTGATTGGCCGAAGACGAGATCTGTGTATCGCCGATTGATTGCTATTCCTTACAGTTCCCGGATGTCCGTCACAGCTAATTTGAAATTGAGTTTGTCAAACTGAACGTGAAAATGTATCATTTGAATTTTCAGTGTGGACAAAAAAATTCTTACAATCGCTTTCACGTTTATTGGACTTCAAACTAATAAATTCAATTTAAAATTACACTATTCAGATTCAGTTTTTAAATGCAATGTTTCAAATTAAACAATACAAATTCTAATTATGTTTTTCAAATTCAGTTTTTGAATGCAATTATTTAAGTGTAGAAATTCAATTTCAAATATAAATGATTCAAATTCAGTTCCTGCTGGCAAATATTTCAGCCCATAGCAGGCTTTCAGAGCCCTTTACTTAGCAAGCGATAGACCCATCTCAAATCTCCTTTTCATAGCCAAGATTGTAGAGAGAGTTATTTTTAACAACTCAGCAATTTCTTGAACTTAAATGGACTTTTTGACAAATTTCAATCAGGGAGTTATTTTGTAACCATTGGAAGTGATTAATCTCATCGAATGGCAATGACCTATGGGGTCCCTGAAGGGTCAGTTCTTGGACCCCTCCTATTCAGCCTGTATATGCTACCCTTGGGTCAAATTCTTCACAAGTTAGGTTTTGACCATCATAGCTATGCAACTGACACACAGTTATATCTTGCAGTGTCTCTAGATGACTACAGTTCAATTGAGGTGTTGTGTCACTGTCTCAAACAGATAAATATCTGGAGGAGCCAAAATATTCTTCAATTAAACCACAACAAAACTGAGATAATTGTTTTTGGCAATAAAGAAAAGAGGATTCCTGTTAGTAAATACCTGGAGTCACTCTCTTTAAAAACAGAAGACCAAGTCCGAAACCTTGGTGTTCTGATAGATTCCGACCTGACTTTCAACAGTCATATCAAATCAATTACTAAAACTGCCTTCTACCATCTCAAGAGCATATCCAGAGTGAAGGCTTGCATGTGTCAAGCAGACCAGGAGAAGCTCATCCATGCTTTTATCTCAAGTAGACTTCACTATTGTATCTGTTTTCTGACTGGACTCCCCAAAAAGAGCATTAAACAGCTGCAGCTCATTCAGAATGCTGCAGCACGGGTTCTGACCAGAACAAAGAGGTCAGGGCATATTACTGCAGTTCTAAAGTCTTTACACTGGCTTCCAGTCAGCTTTAGAATATATTTTAAAGTTCTGCTACTGGTCTATAAGTCACTCAACGGTTAGGTCCTAAATACATGAATAAAATGATCATGGAATATACATCCCGTAGGGCTCTGAGATCGACAGACTCAGGTCAAATAGTGGAGCACAGAGTCCAAAGTAAACATGGTGAAGCAGCATTTAGCTATTATGCTGCACACAAATGTAATCAGTTGCCAACAAAAGTGACGTCAGCCCCAAGTGTGCATGTTTTTAAGTCCAGGTGAAAAACTCTTCTTTCCCCCCCATGCTTTTTAGAGCATTTCCACTTTTAAATGATTTGTTGCACTGTACGCTGTTTTAATTGTATTTTTTATTTTATTTTATCCCCCTCTTTGTTTTAAATGTTCTGTTTTTTCTTTGTTTTTAAATGCTTTTAATCATGTAAAGCACATTGAGTTACCTTGTGGATGAAATGAGATATATAAATACATTTGCTTTGCTTACTTTAGACTTTTACAATTGTTTGAACAGCTGTTTTTTCAGAGTTTGAGTTGTACTTCTCTTCCATGAAATTAATTTGAGTGTTGTCCTACAGTTAAAATAATTTGCCAAACTGTATTTTTCTCTACCTTTCTGAAACAATTTTTACTAGAATCCCTTAACCAGTGGGGTCGACCAGGTGGGCCCCAGGGCGTCACTGTCGGCAGCAACGGAGAAGATGTTGAGGCAGAAGGAAACAGCATGATTAATCAGACTGTTGCCATGGCCATAGCAGGCACCACCACTACCTCTCCAATGTCCAGACCAAGCAGCTTCTTGTTGAGTTCGCAGGTAATGGATATAAGCTGCACATACTGTATCACACACAGTACTGTGCTGCATCCTGTGGTGTGCATGCAGCCTGACGGTGGCAGTACAGTGACCGAAAAGAGTTGATTGGTGATGTAAAACGTCTAAAACTAAACTCCAACTGTTGCACAAAACTGAGATAATTACATATACATAATCACAACCACCATGTACATTAATAAATAGTATTTTATAGCCTATGTATTCCAAGAGTGCTGAGTTTTGATTTTGACTTTTGAGATCTGGACAATAAATGTTCTCAAAATAACATTATTTTACTTTGTTTAAAAAAAAAAAAGAATAATAATAAAAAAAAAAAATCAATCTAGCTTCGCTAAAAGACCATACAAACTTATATTTCTCGTAATTTGTCATTCTGTAAATAAAACTGCCAAGGCATTGTTTTGATTGAGTCAAAACTGAAATTAAAAGTTACAAAAAAATAAGCTGTCAATATTTTGTCATTCTTGTTTTTCTGGTGGCATGTGTTTGTATTGGCTCAGACGCAAGTATTGCATACAAAATCAAAATGTTCCTGAGCGATAATGATAGCGGTTGGCATCTCGAGTGGTGTCTCTCATTCTTTCTTCACAAACGCATAGCACAACAGAATCTAACAATAATAATAATCTATTGATTGTTATCTATATTATCGCCATATTGTCCCCCCCACCCCCCTTTTTGCCTTCATGTATTTCTCTTGGTCCTTTTTTCCAGGCGAATCGTCAGCATGGAAGTTTCTCGGCCGAGTCAAGTCGCAGTCTGCTCATCTGTCTGCTGTGGGTGCTTAAAAACGCAGATGAGCTGGTGTTGCAGAAGTGGTTCACAGATCTTTCAGTCTCACAGCTGAACCGCCTGTTAGATCTCCTCTACCTCTGTGTCTCTTGCTTTGAGTACAAGGTGAGATACCTAACATCGCTTCCTCTGCACATTAGGATGGATTTACACTACATGGATGAAGTGACACAATTCTCAGAGGGGGCACAATTTAGATAAGGGAGTTGAAATAAATATTTGCATACAATAAAAATCTGTGAAATCAGTCCTCTTACAATTTACAAATGTGGATAAAAATTATCTGCCAATGTGACAGGACCGTCGACACACAAATCAGCTATATCCTGTCAATCCAAGGCTACCATTTAAATGTGCCAATTGTTCATGTAGACACAACCGTCTGCCAATGAACACAATATATCTCACACATTTTAAGAAAGCATACTGTATGTGATAAACTAAAACTACAGCAAAACCAGAGAAAGTCTTTAAATGGTGAGAACCAAACAGACCATTTGATAAGGAAAACTATTCCCCACAGTGGTCAGTGAAGTAATGCCTCAGTTACCTGCTTAAACCTATGGGCAGAGTCAGTCCAAAACCAACTTAACAGTATGTAACGTTTAATATTCCTGCGATTTGCTGGCAAACAGTTCATTATGTACCCCGCGTCACGCCTTAAGTCAGGCTCAACCATACCCGTGACCCTAATGAGGATCAGCGGTACAGAAAATGGAAGGATGGCTATTTTTTGTTTACCTTCCTGTTGTTGCTGCCCGATAGAGATGCTGGTGTATTTATTATTATTATAATTTTTTTTTGTGTGTGCGCACATTTTGTGCTTCTTCGCAAGCAGGTTGTTTCAGGTGTTCACTACATTTAAACGCAGTGTGATATAGGTCACTTAACAATAATTTAAAAAAATATTGATAAAGGAAATCAATTGTAATTGGGCACTTAGACCCTAGAGTAAATCCAGCCCTATGTGCTTTAGCTGCTGAATTTCCTAACAACTGCTTTCTTCTTCTTCCAGAATGATTGTAATGTGTTTGTCACTTTGCATGTTGCATGCACTTTTTCATGCAGTTAAACCTGCTCTGCTTCCTGAGTGCTGTGCTGCAAATAACTTTCCTGCCATTTTTCTCTTTTGCCACTCACCCTCTTCTTCATGGATACAAGGCCCATGTTGTGTTCACCATGCAGGGGAAGAAAGCTTTCGAGCGCATGAACAGTCTGACTTTCAAAAAGTCTAAAGACATGAAAGCCAAGCTGGAGGAGGCCATCTTGGGTAGCATCGGTGCCAGGCAGGAGATGGTGCGACGCAGCCGTGGGCAGCTAGGTGGGCTCACAAGACACTCTGGGAGACAAACAAAAAGCCATGAGCAATACCCTTATGTACATTTCACAATTTTGCAACAATAAATTGTACTGTACATCTTTGTACACTGTACACTACTGTACAGCATTAAACGGGTAAAGCGAGACAAACTGTTGTCATTTAATTGTCAGTCAGAGAATTGTCACTTCCCTGCGAAACCCGGTTTAAAATGAGCAGAAAAGAAAAACAAAAAAGCCATTATTTAAAATACATTATTGGATTGTGATCAAGAGAGGATTTCAAGACCAGAGTATTTTGTTTATGGATGGTGTTGGCACAAAGCACTGTACCATGTTGGGCTCTTCTGCCTTATTGAATTAATTAGCAGGTTACTCAGTTTCACACTAATTTGTAGATATGCTTTATATGTTGCCGGCACAGTGATCACATTCCTGCCTCCACACCTTGTGGTGTCAAGGTAGCTGGATCAAAGGTTACAGTTACAAACTGTAGTGTAAATGTGTAAATGTGGTTAATAATAGAAAATAAAACTATGCACTATATAACTTACACCCTTCATACATTCTTATGGCTGTAAATCTAAATGTAGCTGTAGATATAGCTACTACAAACACATCATTTTGTACTCTCTCAATGATTAAAGCAAATAAATATGCTCTTTTTTCTCTCTCCCAGAGCGTAGTCCTTCAGGCAGTGCCTTTGGCAGCCAGGAAAATCTGCGGTGGAGGAAGGACATGACCCACTGGAGACAGAACAGTGAAAGATTAGACAAGTAGGCTCTGTCTTAATAGTTTGTTAATGCCTATTCCATCAATAACCGTCTTCAACAAACAAGGAAAGCCAACCAGGCTGCATATTTATTCCGCAATTGGCCTTGTTTGTAATTAAAGCCATAATCCAAAAATAATAATTATCGTTTTGTTCAGCATCAATGGTGTGTTTTTTTTGCACAAAAATGTACTACTTTAGTTTGGGTCCTGTCACTCTTGTTTACACTTAATTATTTCATGTTGCTGTGTGTTCATGTAGGAGTCACAGATCACTCAGGTATTGTATGCCCCACATTTGCTGTGTGCGCTTTTGAGTCTGTTTTCTAAAGTTTCTTGAGCAATGTGTTCACTTGCATGTGGAAGTACTGGCAGTTGATGTCAGTATTAACTGAGTTAAGGTTGCCTACATTTTACACCCCAAAAATTTTGTAACACTCATAAATTCTGTGTTTCTTCAATTATTAATTCATAAATGAAAGAAAAATGTCCAAAAATACTGCTTTAGTGCAACATGTACTGCATAGTGGTAAGAAGTTACTGTACAGACACTAAACATGAACAGGATGTACTGGCAATACTAGTCGTTTACTCACTTTGTTGTTTTTCTCGGGCAAATATATTGTAGAGCATTAACTATAAAAAGGAAGAACTAATTTTTAAAATAAGTAATTATTCCTAATACTTATGCAGGGAACACTGGAGTCACATGATATTGATAATGGTATATCTGGTCTATATCTTTGTAAATTGCACATGCACATGGATGCACCACAAGAAACTCATATATGCTGGCTTTACTATTTATCCCCTTATGCCCCAATAACATTGTGCTTGTTTGGGTTGGTGGTGGCTGAGTCTGGTTTGCTTTTTTAATGTGTGCTGCATATTTTTAGCCTGAGGGTGGTGTGTTTTCCTTCTTACTATCACAGAAAAAAGCTGTTTGTTATCCATTTTTGTGAAGATATATTTAGTCGCCTAGGTAATTCAAAGCCTGTTAATCTTGCAGTGTAGCTGCATCCAAATAATAATAAAAAAAAAACTACTATGTGTAGAGCCACGTGGAATCTCAAAATCCTAAAAGATCTTAACTCATTGGAAGCAGCAAATTTGGACTGGCTATCTGTTTTTTGATCAACATGGGCTGTTACTGGTGGGTCCTTTTGAAATAGTTTTACCTCATTGTTACAGTACATTTTGACCAATTTGAAAACAGATATTCAACTTCGGTGTTTTCTGAAGTGGTTAAGTTCCAAAGCATTTACAAAGCGGTGTATAATTTGGCATTTTATAGATAATTTGATGTCGAATAATTATCTTTGCATTTAACTAAATTAATATTTGGTCTTGAAAGAACAGTGTTTTTGTGAAGTGTGTTTGTTTTCTTCAAGTACTGTATAGCCATCTTGATAGTGCTGGTGCTAGAATAGTTGACAGTTTGAACTGCTTGGGGCATTTTCAGCCACCCTGGTAATTCATAAAGTTTGAATCGGTGCAACAGGTAAAGTTTAAACCACACAGAAGCCCATCTGTCCTTGATTAGATTGTTGTGAAAGCAACATAATGTCCTCTCACGAGCTTCAATTAATTGTAAATTGACCTTTAGACCCCCAACAACACATGGAAACATGAAGACAATCAGCTTCTGTAAAAATCATCAATACTGCACTGCAAAACATGGCTCGACCACAGTGGCTGGAATGTGAAACCTCTTGTAACACATTCCCTTTGGTCTACACTACAAACTGAGACTCATTTCTGTTTCTGTGATAATAGGACAAGAGCAGAGTTGGAGCATGAAGCACTTATTGACGGTAACCTTGCGACAGAGGCCAACTTAATCATTCTTGATACACTGGAGATCATTGTACAGGTATGTGAGTGAATAAGGATGGGAATTGAGAACCGAGAATTAGTGGGAGCCAATCCCAAAGTTAACAATTCCGTGGAATTGTTTGCTTAATTTTCAAACGATTCTGAATCGTTTGCTTAATTTTCAAACGATTCTGTTATCGATCCTATTTGGAATAATGACATCATTGTGCATGGTATGCATTGCTGTATTAATGGAATAAATCACTCTCACCATTCTGAGTAAGGGTGCCAGACTGCCCCCAAAAGCAGCAGAAAACGCACAACTAAAAGCAACACCAGTTTAACGAAAAATGATGAAAAACAACACCACTTTAACTATTAAGCCGTCTGTACAAAATACCACATGAAAGATGCGTTTTAACACAAGTCAAAACGTGATGGAGTAATTTTTACTACAGCAATGCATTATGGGAAACAGCGTGCACATTTTCCGGGTCTAGCTGCCAGAAACTGTGACCGAAGCTTGCCTGGGCCTCTCAGGGGCAGTGTGGTGCGCTGCGTGCATGGAGCTACACATTTGCGGTACGCCAAAAAAAAAGAGTACAAGAAGAAAGTCACGATAGAGCTTGAAAACGTTAGTTTTTCACAGATTTGGAAGAATATATGACTGAAAGTATTGTTATATTACCTGTCTGTATGTGTTACTAGGTTACAAGGTTTGTATCAAAGATTTTACCAAAAATAATGATCACCTTCAATTGACACTGTCAGAATATTTTAATGTTTAATATTTTCTTGTATTGGATTGTGCAGATATATCTAATACTGATACTGGGGTTAAGGGTTGTCATACTAATTTCGTTTACGGGCCACATTGTAGATACGGTTTTAAGGGCCGTTATAACTGAGAAACCATGTAAATGTTTAATCGCTTCATTATTATTACATCTACACAACAAATTGATGGATAATTGTTTTGAAAATCAGAAGTCAACGATTACAGTTCAATTATTGATTGAGTTACTGTAAAAATGGGTGTGGTAACAATTTTATTATTTTGTTGTTGCAATATCTCAACTAGGGGTGTAATGATTAATTTTAGTAATGATTCAATTTGTATCACGATTAGTGTTTGCCGATTTGATTCAAGGACGGTATTGGTTCAGTTAGAACAATACTGTTTGAAACGATTCAGTGGCTGGAAATTGATTCAGTAACGTTTTAGCCAAATTCTTTTCCAGTGTGACTGTGAAATAAATGCCTGCATACTAGACAGTGCAGGTAAAATTTCCTAGATTCCTGTTGTTTCTTGTAAGGGAATCAGGTAAAATTAAGGTAATTAAATTCAAAGATTTCCCTGATGTACTTCTTTTGCTTTGCAATAAAACAAAGGGGGTAGCAGCAACTTATTTCTCTTATTTCAGCTATGATTTTACTAATCTATCTATCTAGCAGTTAAGAGTCTTTAGAGAAGTGTACTGAGAATAGTGTGCTTGTTTAGAGAAGTGTACTGAGAATGGTGTGCTTGTTAATGACATCGTTCTGTAACTTCTGTGGAACAACACTCATACATACCCGACTAATGGGTGCGGTTAAGCTCATGCCTTTTTATACTGTGGATAAGTGATATTCCTGCCACTTGGCACCTGCTGAAAGTAACTAAAAAGTTACATTTTTCTAAGTTACTTTTGAAATCAAGTAACCAGTAAAGTAAGTAAGTTACATTTAAGCTGAAGTAATCAGTAATTAAGTTAATTTTTCAAGGTAACTGTGGCAACACTGTTAATAATGCATCGAGAGCTAAATAAATGTTAGCAGCTAGCAAGCTAAGCTAATCAGCTTTAAAGGGACACATTCGTATTGATAATTCCTCGCTTGTCTCCTTCTCATCTGCCATCCACCAGACAGACTGATGTCCTAAACGTCAATAAAAGTGCTTGAAAAAAAAGCACATACTGTGGTGTCTCGTCCAACCACTAGGGGCACTACGGAAACGAGTGACTCTATGTGGCGCGTAGAAAAGGAAACGAAAAAGAAAAGTGACGAAGAAGAACGTAGCCTTTACAGTGCTAACTGCTTTGTGCTACTTGGATAATAAAGCTAAGTAAAAGGAATTACAGAGGTTTTTCATGGACATAGAACACATACACACCTCCATTTAAAGTCTGCCATGAGTTCATCCAATAATTGATTTCCTAGTATTGATACAAATGATTGATTGCCTTTTAAAACCATTTAAATCAATATATTTTTGTTCGGAAAGCTAACACTTGCTGAGCACATATCGATCCAGTTGGATTGTAAGAATATAAATCGATACATTGATATTATGAATGAATCGTTACACCACAAATCTCAATGTTATTATTGATTACATATAGCAATTAGAAATTTTCTTACAGGTTATAGTAAGAATGTTGGAAGTTGACGCAAATGATTTGTTTTCGCGGGCCACATAAAATGATGTGGCGGGCCAGATCTGGCCCCTGAGCCTTGAGTTCGACACCATGGGTTAAAGAGTGTTGATAGTATTGTGTTGTGAGCACTGCAATCATTTTTGCACTATGTATCTCTGTCTCGGTTTCTTCAGACGGTATCGGTGACAGAGTCCAAGGAGAGTATCCTCGGTGGGGTGCTGAAAGTGTTGCTTCACAGTATGGCCTGCAATCAAAGTGCCCTCTACCTGCAGCACTGTTTTGCTACACAGAGAGCACTAGTGTCGAAGGTGGACTATCTTTATTTCATAGTTACACACTGTAATGCCCTTGGATGTAGTCAAGCATGACACTGTCGCTGATGCACTTCATTCGCTTTATTCCCATGATCGTTAACAGAATGTACATTCACACGAGCTGCCATCAGCTACAACTCACCTCCAAGCTCTCCAAACACAGACTCCCCGACTTGAGTTAACATTCACGCTTAAATGTCCCTTTGCCCTTTCATGTGCAATGTTCCTTTATAGTTTAATCAAATCAACCGCCAATCACCCGGCCCGCCCTTAACGGCCCATACACTGAGGCAGAAATACCACAATATTCAGTCCCCTACAAAAGTATTGGAACGGCAAGGTCAATTCCATTGTTTTTGAATATGAGACAAAAGGTCAGAATTCCAGCTTTCATTTCATGGTAATTACCTCGAGATGTTAAACAACTCAGGACAGAGCATCTTTTGTTTGAAGCTGCCCACTTTTCAAGTGAGCAAAAGTATTGCAACAGACATGATTAAATTAACTTAAAGTGGAAACGTGGATAGGACGAAATGGAACAGTCCTTAAATGGTTCAGGTCCTACCTTGAGGAAAGGAGTTATTTTGTAACCATTGGAAGTGTTCAACCTCATTGAATGGCAATGACCTATGGGGTCCCTCAAGGGTCAGTACTTGGATCCCTCCTGTTCAGCCTGTATATGCTACCTTTGGGTCAAATTCATCAAAACTTTTGATGAATAATTTTGACTATCATAGCTATGCAGATGACACACAGTTACATCTGCCAGTGTCTCCAGATGACTACAGTTCAATTGAGGTGTTGTGTCACTGTCTAAAACAGAGAAATATCTGGATGAGCCAACGTATTCTTCAATTAAACCACAACAAAACAGAGATAATTGTTTTTGGCAATAAAGAAAAGAGGATTGCTGTTAGTAAATACCTGGAGTCACTCTCTTTAAAAACCAAAGACCAAGTTCGAAACCTTGGTGTTCTGATAAATTCTGACCTGACTTTTAACAGTCATATCAAATCAATGACTAAAACTGCCTTCTACCATCTGAAGAACATATCCAGAGTGAAGGCTTGCATGTGTCAAGCAGACCAGGAGAAGCTCATCCATGCTTTTATCTCAAGTAGACTTGACTATTGTAATGGTCTTCTGACTGGACTCCCTAAAAAGAGCATTAAACAGCTGCAGCTCATTCAGAATGCTGCAGCTCGGGTTCTGACCAGAATAAAGCGGTCAGAGCATATTACTCCAATGCTTTAGAATATATTTTAAAGTTATGCTACTGCTCTATAAATCACTAAACGGTTTAGGTCCTGTTAGATGAATGAAATGCTCATGGAATATAAACTCCGTAGGGCTCTGAGATTTGTTGATCAGGTCAAATAGTGGAGCACAGAGTCTAAAGTAAACATGGTGAAGCAGCATTTAGCTATTATGCTGCACACAAATGGAATAAGTTGCCAACAGAAGTGACGTCAGCCCCAAGTGTGCATGTTTTTAAGTCCAGGTTAAAAACTCTTCTTCCCCCCCATGCTTTTTAGAGTATTTCCACTTTTAAATGATATTTGTTGCAATGTACGCTGTTTGAATTGTATTTAAATTTTATTTTTTTTCTCTTCGTTTTAAATGTTTATAAGCTGTTTTTTTCTTTGTTTTAAATGCTTTTAATCATGTGAAGCACATTGAGTTACCTTGTGTATGAAATGCGCCATATAAATAAATTTGCTTTGCTTTAAAGTGAGTAATGTTTAATATTTGGTGGCATAACCCTTACTTGCAATAACTGCATCAAGCCTGCGACCCATTGACTTCACCAGACTGTTGAATTCTTCATTTGAAATGCTTTCCAGGCCTTTACTCCAGCCTCTATCAAGTCTTGTTCGTTTCTTGGGGTTCCTCCCTTTAGTCGCCTCTTCAGGAGGTAAAATGCATGCTCTATTGGGTTAAGGTCCAGAGATTGACTTGACCAGTCGAAGACCTTCCACTTTGTCCCCCTGATGAAGTCCTTTATGTTTTGGGTCATTGTCTTGTTGCAAGATGAAGCTTCTCCCGATTAGTTTGGATGCATTTTTCTTTAAATTGCCAGACAAAATGGTTTGCCAACCTCCACAAGGCAGGGGTTACGGTATCACAATCCACTGTTCGAAGAAGACTTCGACAGAAGAAATAATAGAGGCCATACCACAAGCTGCAAACCACTTTTCAGCAAAAAGAATCTGAAGGCCAGATTGGATTTTGCAAAGAAGTACAGAGATGAGCCACAAAAGTTTTGTAACAAAGTTTTATGGACTGATGAGACCAAAATTAACCTCTGTCAAAGTGATGGAAAGGCGAAAGTATGGAGAAAGAAAGTATCTGCTTATAATCCAAAACACACAAGCTCATCTATGAAGCATGATGGAGGTAATGTCATGGCTTTGGGCTTGCATTGCTGCTTCTGGAACTAGTCTTAATTGATGATGTAACTCATTATAGTAGCAGCAGAATAAATTCTGAAGTCTTCAAAACAATTTTGTCTGGCAATTTCCAGAAAAATGCATCCAATCTAATAGGGAGAAGCTCCATCATGCAATAAGACAATGATCCAAAACACACTGCCAACACAACAAAGGACTTCATCAGGGGGAAAAAGTAGGTCTTAGACTGGCCAAGTCAATCACCAGACCTTAACCCAATAGAGCATGCATTTTACCTCCTGAAGAGGAGACTGAAGGGAGAAAGCCCCAGAAACAAACAAGAACTGAAAGAGGCTGCAGTAAAGGCCTGGAAAACCATTTTAAATGACGAATACAACAGTCTGGTGAAATCAATGGGTCGCAGGCTTGAAGCAGCTATTGCAAGTCAGGGTTATGCCACCAAATATTAAATGTTATTCACTTGAATTTAATTTAATCATGTCTATTCCAATACTTTTGCACACTTGAAAAGTGGGTGGCTTCAAACAAAAGGTGCTCTGTCCTGAGTTAACACATCTAGATGTAAATACCATGAAATGAAAGCTGGAACTCTGAACTTTCGTCTCATATTTCTCTTTTGATCTGAAACCCAAATGTCTTCAGTATACAACAAAAACAAAGGAGTTGACCTTGCCGTTCCAATGCTTTTGGAGGGGACTGTAGTTGTCTATGATCCACAGTGTTTACTGTTTTTGTAGCCTTGCTTTTTGTCAATGTGGCTGTGTGTGCCTTTTTTTAGTTTCCTGAATTGCTGTTTGAAGAGGAGACAGAGCAGTGTGCTGACCTGTGCTTGCGACTGCTAAGGAGCTGCAGTAGCAGTATAAGCACCATCAGGGCCCACGCCAGCGCCTCCCTCTACCTCCTCATGAGGCAGAACTTTGAAATTGGCAACGTTAGTACATTTTTTGCAAGCCAGCAAGTTGTGGTTTGCTATCAAGCCCTCACTTAACAGATAGACATCTTTGATGAATTTGTTACTATTGATAGGCCTTTCTCAGCTCTATTATCTAATAACTCTTGTTCTGTCTACTCAGCATCTGATATCAGTTGTCTTGATAAAATATTATTTTCCCCGTGTCCCTCTTTTTTTAAATTTTTTAAAAATTGTATCATTATTTTTTTTTTTTTTCAGAATTTCGCTCGGGTGAAGATGCAGGTGACCATGTCGCTTTCATCATTGGTGGGAACATCCCAGAATTTTAATGAGGAGTTTCTGCGTCGCTCTCTGAAGACCATCCTTACTTATGCAGAGGAGGACCTTGAGCTTCGGGAAACGACTTTTCCAGACCAGGTACTGATTAGGCTTTACACGATCAGGATTTTTGGGGCTGATCACCGATCAGCGAGTTTAAAAAAAAAAACGATAACCGATCACAAGATGGAGCAATGTGTCTATTTAAATGACCTGTTCATTTACTGTATATACTTGTGAACTTAATGGCTCAAAAAATTATATTTACAATAAATAATGTATCTTTGTTCGTCTATTTATGCCAGTGAGGCATAGTGACAGGCTGAACAAATGAATGGTCTTCTATTAGATGGCAGGAAGTACATCCAGTAATTAATGAATCCACTTTTTGTGACATTTTTGTTTGTTGGTGTGCCGTGAGACTTTTCAATAGTAAAATATGTTCCTTGGCTCCATAAAGGTTGGAAATCACTGCTCGAGTCAGGTCATGTATTCTAATCCGTCAGGTCAAACCAACATTACAACATGACAGAAATGATGGGTGCCACTTCATTGTAATTAAATTACTTCACCCACACCGAAACTTTAGGGCATGATTTGACAGAACGCCTGCATGTTTACGCACAACCATTAGTGCTGGCATTAGCTTGCTAGGCTACATAACGTTTTGTTGCCTGCTTGGGAGCCGTATCATATTAAAAGTATGGGAACATAACTCAAGCAAGCCTAAAATGAAAGTCCTCTCCTGAGCACCGGTGACCAGCAGCGCGTTTTTTCCCCATTTTGTTCTTATAATACAAGTCGGCACGATCCACTCTTGTTGTCGTCACCACGGTAATGAGTGTATCCGGTCGCATTTGAGTTGACACTAAAGTCCAATGATCATAAAAAACGGAATGTGGTGGTATCGTAATAAAAGATTTTATTGCAGTATTCTGACATAGTCCAATCGTGAGAGCAAATCTGTCTTGTTTTCTGATCCGGGCATTACGTGTTGTCTGTCCCACACCGTCAACATGTTTTTTTTCTTATTTAAATAACTTTATTGGCCGTCAGATATTTACAGTACTACGTCAAAAGACGCACGACAAGGCTAAAAATAAACTAGCTTTTGCATTCAAATATACTGTGCACGATGGCGACGCGGAGTAAATGTCTTGATCGGATCGGGAAATTATGACATTGAAGCTGATCAGCATAAAATGCTAAATATCGTCCGATACCGATCAGGCCGAACAGATAGGTGTAAAGTCTAGTTTTGATTATGATGTCAGAATGTTAATATCATTCATTACAGTTTAAGAATACAAACGAGATTATTTAGTTTTTTTTTATTTGTGCTTTGGTAAACCTGGAAGAAAGTTGGGAAGTAACCTTTGTACAGGTTTGAATGTCCTGGTTCTTTTTTGTAGGTGCAAGACCTTGTTTTTAACTTGCACATGATCCTGTCTGACACAGTCAAGATGAAGGAACACCAGGAAGACCCTGAAATGCTAATTGATCTTATGTACAGGTACTATACAAAGCTGAGGCACATTCAAGGAATCTCTTTTCAGTTATAGTGTATCCTTGTTCTGTCCTCACCAGTATTTTAATAACTCTGCATCTATATCCATCTGCAGGATTGCAAAGGGTTACCAGACGTCCCCAGACTTGCGGCTTACATGGCTCCAGAATATGGCCGGAAAACACTCGGAGAGGAACAACAATGCTGAAGCTGCTCAGTGTTTAGTGCACAGTGCTGCCTTGGTAGCGGAATACCTGAGCATGTTGGAGGACCGCAAATATCTCCCTGTGGGCTGTGTGACCTTCCAGGTTAGGATGTTTGGCACCGATTTTGCATACTAAATGTATATACTGTACTTGGGTTGTCCAGTGATCGAAAGGTCGCTGGTTCGAATCCCGGCTCCGACTGTCCGCATATCAGTGTCCTTGGGCTAGACACTGAACCCTAATTTGCCCCCAGTGGGCCTGGCAGCGCCTTGCATGGCAGCAGTCGCCCATTGGTGTATGAATGGGTGAATGTGAGGCTTTGTAAAGTGCTTTGGGCACTGTGATAGTATAGATAAAGCGCTATATAAGTGCAGTCCATTTACCATTTACTGTACAGTATTTTCATTCTTTTTGTTTGTTCATTTGTGTGTTTTTACTTGTAGAATATTTCATCCAACGTGTTGGAGGAGTCTGCTGTCTCTGATGATGTGGTGTCACCGGATGAGGAAGGCATCTGCTCTGGAAAATACTTCACTGAGCTCGGCCTTGTGGGACTCTTAGAGCAAGCTGCTTCATCATTCTCTTTGGTGTGAATGCTTGCAATCTGTTACCATACAAGTGGTCACGTTCGGAATTGTATTATCATTTTTTAATCCCAAATCCTATATGAACATTCTTAGTGTATTTGTTTCTTTCCTGTAAGGCTGGCATGTATGAGGCAGTGAATGAAGTCTACAAGATACTGATCCCAGTCCATGAAGCCAACAGAGATGCAAAGAAGCTAGCCACCATTCATGGTAAACTACAGGAAGCCTTTGGCAAAATTGTCCATCAGGTAAATATGTATTAGAATGTATTGTCTCCCAAATATGCCACTGTATGCACATTTAAAGTTAGACTGCTCTTTGATTTATGAAACATAGGTATACTTTTTCCAGAGTGACATTCTGTGTTCATATTAAAAAAAAAATTACACATTTTTAGCTTGACAGAATTCATAAAATAATACAAATCAGTAAGAGGGGTTATAAATTAGAATGTATACAGCTTTGCATGTTTGTCTTTTTTTCCCCTTCTTTTCTTTATTTAGCCAAACACTGTCTTGTCATATTTGGAGATATAGCTGGATAAAGTGAATACAGAATACAACAACCCAGCAATACAGGGTTGTAATATCGATTTACGATACAGTAGATCTATACTGTACTGTATGATGTTACGCAGAAAGGTGTGTTTTAAAAAAATAAAAATAAAAAATAAAAAAATTGTTTTCCTCTTAACTATGTAGGGAGCTACCGGTCTCAGTTTAAAATACATTACATTATAATGCATATTATGGGAGTTTTATTGCATGAATAATTTGTTACCCCGCAGCAGTTTTCAAGTGTTAGTTTTGCAAATACAGTACCTCACATGAATTATTTCATTCATGTGTTGGGAAACAAAGTTTGTATGATTTAAGGGCTTTGACATGCATTCAGTACCGAGTGCCCTGTTGTTGCTGTAACATCACTCCATATGTGAGTGTTACTGTGGACAGGGGTTGTAAGTGTGCTGTCGTTCACATATCCTATTCTCTCTTTTACACACAGAGTACTGGCTGGGAGGTAGGTGGTTAAATGGTTCCTGCTTGGCCCTGCTCGTCTTTTGTTCACATACTTTTTTTATTTCTACATTTTTATTTGTATTCACGCTCATTTCATTTGCTAGCCACAGGCTTTCTGTTTCTCGCTTTGCTTTTCACATACAGTGCATCTAGTCCAGGGGTCGGCAACCTTAATTACTCAAAGAGCCATTTGAGCTGTGTCCCACAGAAAGAAAAACAAAAACATTGGAGCCGCAAGACCATTTTGACATCTGAATGGAGGATAACACTGCATATTTCGTTTTTTTTTGTTTTTTACGTGTTGTGTATTATTGTGTACTCGCTCTTCTGCATTTATTAAATCAGTGAACTTCTACAGAGGACGCACAATTTTATTTCTACATGAAACATGACCATTTTGAACTCTTAAAGACGCTTGGTTGAAGCTTACGTTCCAATAAAATAATCAGTGTGTTTGAGTCCTCCTCAGTTTCATGAAATTAAAGCAAAACTTAATTACCACCTGCAGCCAACCAAAAATGCCGTCTTTGTTTGTGTTCCGTCATTCTCGCGTGTGGCGCGTGCAGTCAGCTGTCTACTTTAATTAAAAATGACTATTTCACATAAAACAATGTAGAACACACTGTATATTGTGTGTATATATATATATATATATATATATATATATATATACTGTATGTCACATATGCACATATACATACACCGACACGCGTCGGTGGGGGCAACGTTCCCGTCAAAGGCAATGCATGTATATTGAAAATTAATTATAACTTGCGCATTTCTTCACCGATTTTCATGAGATTTTTTTTTTTCTCCCCAACGTCAAAGCATGTGCTAATGATAAAGAAAATTTTAAAAAAGAGCCCAAAAATATTCTTTCCTATGAAAGGTTATTCCCAGTTCCCTTATTGTGATTGTATGATGTTGTATCCAACCATATTCAGCACAATGTGTAGGCATCCTTATTTTGGTTTTCGTGCCATCCACACATGGAATGCGGCGACACTTCGCCGCCACTAGTTAAGCGTTG
This sequence comes from Phycodurus eques, assembly GCF_024500275.1. Taxonomy (NCBI): domain Eukaryota; kingdom Metazoa; phylum Chordata; class Actinopteri; order Syngnathiformes; family Syngnathidae; genus Phycodurus; species Phycodurus eques. Next base: position 8,357,392 of record NC_084532.1, on the reverse strand, counting down.
CCGTAGTCACGCAGCTTTTAAAGGGGCTTGTCAGGTATACCTGCAGTATTGTTCATGTCTGTGGTCTCAAATCGGCGGCTGTGACACATATTTTGAGGGACAGAAATTAAATAAAAAAATTTTTTTGTTAGGTCACCATAATCTTCATATTAAGAATTACATTTGAAAGACAAATGAAGTAAAATAAAAACAAATTGGAAAATAATGAATGTTGTTGTGACAGTAAAACTGCATGGTTCCCAGAATGCATTGCACCATGCAATGCTAAACCGTTAATCCTTTTTGTCCACGTGTTTATGTTACCAGTAGTTAATTGAATGTGTTTTATTGTACTGTCGGGGCATTAATTATTTTGCACTTTGTTTTAGAGAGAAGAAACTGTGACTGTTGTGTGCAATACAATGAGGCCCTGATCAGTTTTACGGTAAATTAGCAAAAAGTCGCCATGCAATAACAGGTAAACAGCAATGGAAGATGAAAGCAGTGATGTTCCTGGACATTGTCAGTGTATCCTTCAACTTCGGTGAAGTTTAATAGTGCCACTGCATTTAACTTTAAAATCGGCAAAGATCCATAGCAGGAGGATGAAAGAGCCACGTGTTGCTCTGGAGCCAAGCGTTGCCAACCCCTGGTCTAGACCATTAACATCTGCAGACGTCGTCGACTGTCTGCCGCCATCAGGGACACTTGCTGCGCTGGCAGTAAAACCCTTGTTTTCCCCTCACCTCTCCCTTCTTGTTGTACGAGGGGGGAGGGGCTTTTTTTTAACGTGACACCGTTAACCGGCTGTGTGCATGGGAGCCACAGTGTTTGACACTAAAAGTCTCTGAATGCATCACATCCGCACTCTGCACTCGCCTTGTCTTCATCTTCTGTCCATCTGAGGTGTCCACCAGAACACACCCATTTGCTGACAACGCTCACAGTCGTACCACCTCTTGTCTTTACACACACGGCTCGATTTTAGTGCATTGTCTTTGTCAGCCTCCCTGGTTTAACCACCATGTGTTTTCACTCATAATTGACTAAGCCTTTTGATGATGCAAACTGGCATCAGGGTGAAGATTGAGAGCATCGAATGTCTCACGTTTGTCTAAAATGCTAATCCCTTGAGAATTTTGATTTGTTGTTATTATTTCCGTTTTCATGAGTTTGAACTAAATCAACCCCTGTTTATTCAGATTTTTTTTTTTTTTCTTTTAAACCATCTATTACGTTGTTTAGTTACCAGTATTACCTTTTCCTGGTTTGTTGCATGGACAGAGCACTCATTCCTTCAGGTTCGGCACAGACAGTGCATGGTGTGTTTTTGGAGATTGTGGAGCTTTATTTTCTCACTTTTTTTTCTTTGTATCCGTCTACCTTTGCATGGTTTATTTAGATCCTCCACAATCCGTTCATGTTCTTAAAAAACATACTTTGTTGTTGGTGCTAATGCCAACGACAGTGTTAGCTTGTATTGTTTTAATCATTTTTTGGGGAGGAAGTTAATTCTGATTAAAATTTGTTCTGTTTTCTCCTTTTTTTTTTTTAATTTTCCTGGTTCCCGACCCCTCCTTCCCACTTTACTTAATTGTTTCTTGTGGTAAGTTTCTTTGTTTTCGGGGCTTCTCACATTTTAATTTTTTGGATTACTACTGACATGGTACTCCTGAATGGATGTAGTTTATGATTTATTATTATTTATTAACAGCCTTTCTGCTTCTTATGCCGCACATACTACTTTTAATGGCCTGTAATTGAAATTAGTTGGTCAATACTGAGTTATGGGCCCTTTTGTCTTGCATAACACTTACCTGCACTTCGGACCTGGTTCAGCAAGAACTAGTCGATAGGTTGATGTTGACTTCAACAAATGAAACACAAAAGATATTTCCTGAATTTATTTTTGATTGAAATATGCTGCTGATTTAAATACACCCAGGTGGTTTGAGGTTGATGGGCTGTGGTTACGTTTAACATTACAGTATAGTTTGTGTTCTGATGCCTTCAAATACATTGACACTTCGAACAAACGTACATGTCGTAATCCCTGCAAAGCGAAGGGACCACATTATTTTCCGGATTGTCCTGCATAAAAGTGAGAAAACACTTAACATAAATTGTAACCAGTCACAATTTGAAATGCATTTTAAATCATGAGGGACTAGTTACTTAATTCAGAGCAATTCAGTCAATAGTTGTGATTTGTGAAGGATGCCTGATTCTCGAGACACAGCAGGTCACATTAGTAATTGTTAGTATTTCTATTTTGTTTGTTTCAAATCTTTTTTTTTTTTTTAACTGCCAATCAGCTATCAATTGGCACATGTTGTCTAAAACAGTTATCCAGTTAAAAGCGGTGTTATTTAAATGTTATCATCCAAGATGGATAATATTTGCATGAGGAGGTGATTTTTACTTTTTGTATAAGGAAACATGGATTCACAATGTATATTTTATTTTTAGATGGAATTAATGTCACAGTTACAAAAAAACAGCAACCCAATGTAACTGTAGTTTCCCTTATGAGCCAACATCGTGATGAATTCCATGTTTATTTTGTGTAATGGGACCCAGACAGTCACAGGTGACTCCTTGTACTTTTTCTGAATGTCGTGGATTAACAGAAAATAATGTTGTGATGTGGGTTACATTCTTGTTTTTATGTAGCACTTATACATCATCTTATTGGCAGGATGGGAAGAGGATGTTTGGAACGTACTTTAGAGTTGGATTTTATGGTTCCAAATTCGGCGACTTGGATGAGCAGGAGTTTGTGTACAAAGAGCCAGCCATCACCAAGCTGGCGGAAATCTCTCACAGGCTGGAGGTGAGTTTAATACTCGGATGGCACGGCAATGGTTTTGGTCAAAATGCTCACATAACTCTCTTGGCACATTTCACAACCCCATTATGATAACATGAATATAGTATTTTTGTACATGTGATTTCTTAGTTTTAGTTTTTTCAATAAAATGGCAAAAATGGTTTGCATTGTTATGGGGTGTTTTATCTAGAATTTTGGAAGCGGGGGGAATTATATATTCCAGTTTGGAATAAGGCTGTAACTAAGTGTGGAAAAAGTGAAGTGCTGTGAATACGTTTCAGAGGGAGTGTAGATAACTACAATCTCATAAAACCTCATGAGATTAGGCAGGTGTATCTTTTGAGTGGCAAAGGCAAGGCACTTATGCCGTATTTAGTTTTTTTTTTGTTTTTTTTTTAATCCACAGCCACTTAGAGATCATTGTAAATGCATGTTCAAAGAGGAAAGCTCACTACTTCCATAGTTAGTAGTTTTAGTTAAGAATAAAGGTTGAGTTTTCAACTGGCGATTAAAGCAGTTCCCTTTTTCTTTTGTTTGTTCTCAGGGTTTTTACGGGGAGCAGTTTGGAGAAGATCAAGTAGAAGTCATCAAGGACTCCAACCCAGTAGACAAGTGCAAGCTTGACCCAAATAAGGTTGGCATTAGACACTCATCAGCTCATTCATAAACACAATAAAAAGCTCAATTGAACTTGTCCATTTTTCTTCAGGCATTCATTCAGATCACGTACGTGGAGCCCTACTTCGACACGTATGAGATGAAGGACCGCATCACCTACTTTGACAAGAACTACAACTTGCGTCGTTTCGTCTACTGCACCCCCTTCACTCTGGATGGACGTGCCCACGGGGATCTGCATGAGCAGTTCAAACGCAAGACCATCCTGACCACCTCTCATGCCTTCCCTTACATCAAGACGCGTATCAACATTGTCCACAAAGAGGAGGTCAATCAAACAAGTTCACGGGAGACCGAAATGTTTCACCCAATCTCACTGTGTCCATTCGTATGAAACCGCTGTCTCTTAATGGCCTTTTTTAGATTATTTCCACTCCTATTGAAGTGGCCATCGAGGACATGCAAAAGAAGACGCAGGAACTTGCCTTTGCTACCCACCAAGACCCTTCCGATGCCAAGATGTTGCAGATGGTCTTGCAGGGGTCAGTGGGCACCACTGTCAACCAGGTAAACTTTTAAAATATTTAAAAAGATATAATTTGGTCAAATGAATTTAAAAAGCCAACTGCTTCTTTAAAACAAAAACATTTGAAATAAGTTTCACGTGTGTATTTTTTAGGGTCCTTTGGAGGTTGCACAGGTGTTCCTGTCCGAAATCCCCAGTGACCCAAAACTTTACAGACACCACAATAAGCTACGACTCTGCTTCAAGGACTTCACAAAGAGGTAGGTATTTGTCAAAGTTGACGAAGGTGTCCGTTAAAAAACGGGCCCACTTGGAAGACCAACTTACACAGTGTGTCCAAGTGCCCAATTTTGATTTAACGTCTACAGTTTTCCCATAGAGGGGGATAGGGACAGTCAGAGAACCCTGCCACGAATAGTGAAAATCCGCACAATCATAG